>NW_015162498.1:710190-763578 GCF_001447785.1 Gekko japonicus
TGACTGCGCCCTGGAAGTTTTTTAAAAAGTTATTTTTGCCATAATTACATTGTTTTGCACCAAATGTTAATTATTTTTATTATTATTATTATTATTATTATTACTACTACTACTACTACAGAGCGGTTACAGATATGTTGCAAGCAGTGTTCCCTCTAAGCTGAGTTGGTGTGAGCTAGCTCACAGGTTTTTAGCCTCCAGCTCACACATTTTTGTCTTGGCTCAGGAAGGATGGCTTCAGAGCAAAGTAATTGATGCAGTAGCCAAATCAGTCGCTCACAACTTTAATGCCAGTGGCTCACAAAGTAGAATTTTTGCTCACAAGACTCCACAGCTTAGAGGGAACATTGGTTGCAAGTGCAAGTTAATTCCCTAGACTATGGCCACATATGTTACAGGGGGTGGGGCTGCCTACTGGCACCCAGGTGGTGGGTTAGCTGTTTCCCGGCTCTCTTCCTCTGGCGGTCCACTGGGATCGGCGTCCCATTCTTTTTGCTGTCTAAGGCCAGTCTTCTTAGCTCCGTGATCTTCTGCCGTGCGGTTTATAAATTTATAAAGATAAAGGTAAAGGTTCCCTTGCTCGAAAGCCAGTCGCATCCGACTCTAGGGTTGCGGTGCTCATCTCCGTTTCAAAGCCGAAGAGCCAGCGCTGTCCGAAGACGTTTCCGTGGTCATGTGGCCGGCATGACTAAACACCAAGGCGCACGGAACGCTGTTACCTTCCCACCGAAGTGGTACCTGTTTATCTACTTGCAATTTCTTGCTTTTGAACTGCTAGGTTGGCAGGAGCTGGAACTAGAGATGGGAACTCACTCCATCATGCGGCACCCAGGGTCTTGAACTGCTGAACTATTGACCTTCCACAGCCTGCAGTTCAGCGTCTTAACCACCTGAGCCACTGCAGCTCCTTTATAAATTTATAGTTGAGAGTATTTTGATAGGTATCCGAATTGCAAGCTATTGCTTAGTCTTTCCCCTCCAAACTAGGATCTCAGACACGACGAATCCATGCTTTACCATTGTGGATCAGGACAAGGGACAAACCATAGCCTGAGATTCAAAACGACAAACATTGCTGAATGCTTTCTGCAAAGTTGCATAATGTTGCATAACTACGGGGTGATGAAAAATCAAACGGCCCAACAAAATTAAACGATTTCCGAACCAGAACGGTAAGACCAGACAAGGAAAGCTAAGCTGCTTTGCCACTTAACTGGGAAGCGAGCAGAGGCAAATTTTCATTTGACATTTTGCTGCGGCAGGGCTTGCAGCTAGTAAGAAGCTCCGTGAGATGAAGAAACAAATCCACTTGACCTTTCATCACAGAAGAAAACATTTGTCTAGGGAAACATTTATTAATTTAGAAAGGGTTATTATCTTCTTAACCACGGTCTTTCCACTCTCAGTACTGGAAAACTTACGATTAGACTAGAGAGGAAGGGGGGGGGGGAACTGCCCTGATCCAGATACCTTTGCAAGCAGCAGATGGGTGCATATAAATATACATTCTTTTTACGTCTGGACTCAGTACTGCTAAAGATTTCCTGTGGAGTAAGGCAAGCAGTTACTCTTGACTCTGAATACAGCCACACTTTCTCCACTTCTGACCCTCTGGAAATCATCTTATCCAGGCTACGCGTATTTCACAAGGCATCAAAGTATGTCACCTCAGTAGTCTCGCACATATGATTGTCTTAATAATAACAGCGGCCGTTATCAGGGAAGAAATAGCGTTAAGCACCGATACCCTTGGACAGAGTCACAAATGGAAAAATTTGGAACCTCCTCAGTAAGTTATTCCCCAATAATCAAGTTCTATTTCTTACATGAGTGAGTGAAGTTATGGAAGGATCAAACCACGTTTATGGCAGTCATTTCAAATCAGGAACACCGCTGTGTTATGGCAAGGAAAACATGAGCCTATGCGGATATGACCTAGATAGCCCAGACTAGCTTGGTCATGTCAGATCTCAGAGGCTAAGCAGGGTGGGCTCTGGCTAGTATTTGGATGGGAGACCACCAAGGAATACCAGGGTCGTGAGGCAGAGGCCGGAAACGACAAAACCACCTCTGAATGTCTCTTGCCTTGGAAACCCCACCAGGGGTCGCCATAATTCAGCTGTGACTTGACGGCACTTTCCACCACCATGAGGGGAAAAAATCCGTCTTTGAATTGCTGATGGAAGGTTTGACGAGTAGACACAGGACTGGATCCAGCCAACTCTGTCAGCCAGGCTCATCTACTTGCCCTCCATACTACAATCCCCGTCCCACGTGTCTTTCATCTAAACAGAGCCCATGATCCCCAGCACCAGGGATATTTTTGGGCAGGAACACACAGGAACTGAGTTCTGGCTGACTCCCGAGTTGGCCACGCCCAGCAGGAACTCATTAGCATAATAGGCCACACCCAACAGCAGAAACTCATTAGGATTGGCTACATTAGGGGTGTGTGGCCTAACATGCAAAGGAGTTCCTGCTACAAAAAAAGCCCTGGGTGTTGACAACAAACAAGGTAAACAGAATAAGAAGCAACAGGTGGTGTGGCTGGATGACCACACTTCTGGTAACATGGGGGTGCGGCCTAATATGCTAATAAGCTGTGCTGTCAGGGGTGTGGCCTAATATGCTAATGAGCTGTGCTGTCAGGGGTGTGGCCTATTATGCTTTTCTACAAAAAGAGCCCTGCCCAGCACTGTTTTTGTCGTAGTTGAAGGGCACTCCCCCTTTTTCCCAGCAGAAAGGTTCCCTGGATCCAACCCAGCCTCCTTTCTGACCTTAAAGACGACGTTTCTAGTTTTCAGAGGAAATGGAACAGAGATTTAGGAGTAGACAGATCAACAGAAGGCTGGGAGTGAGTCTGGCTTGGAAGCTTCTTTAACAGCAAACGTAAGGAAAAACTTAAAAGTTCACGTTTCGGTGGTATTTGACGCTTTATAATACGAAGTTGCCGATACTGACAGAGATCTGGAGCAGATTTTTGCTGTGGTCACAAACACTAAACAATCCACTTTCAATCTACTTTCAGTGCACTTTCCAACTGGGTTTTACTGTGGCCCATTCTGCATCTAGGATTTGATCCGCTGTCTTACCAAACCCACATTGGAACAGAAATTCCCCTCTACATTGCATACCGCTTTCACTTTGATTGTCGGATTTTATGCTAACCTCCACACTGCATGCCAGTTTCACTTCCTTTGATCTCTCGGTTTTATGGTACCGTCTGCATAGATTTATGGCCATTTTACGCCCGCTCAGGGGTGACTCTGCAGTCAGTATGGCGTTGGCCCCGGGGCATTTGAATGTGGTTTTGAGCTGCATCTTCTTCTGTTCCAGTGTGGGTTTTCTAAAAGAACGGAGTGAATGCTGGATGCAGAATGGGCCTATGTGAAGTGGCAAAATCTAGTTGGAAAGTGCATTGAAAGTGGATTATTTAGTGTGTGTGACCGCAGCCTTTCTGCATATATTTTATTAGCATCCAGTAACAGAAAATTATGGACACCACAGGGTACAACCTTCCACGGAAGCCTAATGTACTTTTCAGGTACTTTTAATGAGGAGTCTTGAGAATTTATCCTTGGTTTAATCCCTGCAACTTTTATGTATATTACCTCCTGCTGGAAGAAAATGTATCCAGCTCCTTTAACAGATTGGTACAAAAGGAGATAGGATACCATACCGATAATCAAAATTAACTCATCATAGAAACGCAGGCACCAATTTTAAAAGTGGCAGATTTACTGAAAGGTGGGCACTGTTTGTGATTCACCCAAATATTAGATTTCCAGACAAAGTATAGCCTTATGTGGTCTTTGCAATGTAAAATGGCAGGCTGAGCCTTGCAATTGCTAAGCGGAAAGAGCTGGTGGCTGTGGGCCTTCCCATAACCCATTTCTGATCTTGGGAAAGTTCATTCCCAGGATTGTGGTAGTCGTGTGGGATAACAGCCACTAGAGTTAGACACTGCACTGTGAAGGGCAGAGGGGGCAAAATCACGCCCTGTTGGGTGAGCTGAGCTCTGCCGACGGAAGAGGAAGGAGGGAACAATTTTGCCCCTTCCCCACTTTACCCTCTTCCCGACAACAGCCCCAGGAATAAACTTCCCCAGGATTGGAAAGGGCTGCTGGGGAGAGGGGGGGGGACAACCAGGAATCACGGGGATCCTTGTGTGGACTTCACAAGATCCTTCTGCTGTAGCCAATCTTGTGTATGTATGACTGTCTTCAGGCAGGTAAGGCCTCGCAGAAGAGCCGAGTGACACCTTGCTGAATTTGTTTCCCTCTGTACTTAAGGTCCGGGCGTGCCCAGAGGTACACGCTGAAGGGCAAGAGCCTAAGGGCACACGTCCTTCAGATCTCAGTGTGAGGGTTGGAGCCAAGAGGCTGGGCAGAAGATCAGCTAGTGGAGAGGTAAGACTGTACTGTTGGCTGCTTTTGGTCACCACTGGGGGGAAATCAGAAAACAGGCTTCCGCTAACCTATAATGGCTGCTCATTTGGTTGACGTCTGTGCAGACATACATTAAGACTGTGCATGAGCGGGCCTGCCAATGTGGGACTGCACAGAAGACAAGTACAAATAAACGAGACAAATAAAATTTAGGTTTTTTTTATCTAGTAAAGGTAAAGGTAAAGGTTCTCTTGCTCAAAAGCCAGTTGACTCCGACTCTAGGGTTGCGGTGCTCATCTCCATTTCAAAGCCGAAGAGCCAGCACTGTCCGAAGACGTTTCCATGGTCAAGTGGCCGGCATGACTAAACACCAAGGCGCACGGAACACTGTTATCTTCCCACCGAAGTGGTACCTATTTATCTACTTGCAGTTTCTTGCTTTTGAACTGCTAGGTTGGCAGGAGCTGGAACTAGAGATGGGAGCTCACTCCGTCATGCAGCACACTCGGGTCTCGAACTGCTGAACTACCGACCTTCCACAGCCTGCAGTTCAGCGTCTTAACCACTTGAGCCACCGCAGCTCTATATTATATTACTGATGTATTGAACTGCACAGTGGTTCCCATTTTTAAAAAAATTGTTCCTCATTATAAGGAGGCATAATGGGGGGGGGGGAATGGCCTGATGGGGATGCCAATCTCCAGGTGGGACCCAGGGATCCCCTGGAACTACAATTCATCTCCAGACTACAGAGAACAGTTTTCTATGGAGAAAATGGATGCTTTGGAGGGTGGACTCTATGGCCTTGTACCCCAGAGAGGTCCCTGTCCTCCCCAAATCTCCAGGAGTTTCCCAACCTGCATCGGCAATCCCATGCCCACCATCCCGTACCAGTGCCCGGGGGAACCTGGCACCCTACCATTATCCAAAGCTTCACAGGGCTTTAGTGCATACACAAGAGTTTTGGTGCAAACAGGCACTGCTCTGTTCACGACAGTGTTGGATGATACTCCATGAACAACCTCACTGAGGAAGCCCTATAGTGCCATAAGGTCCTACTACGCTCCTGTACTGTTTCAAAGGCTACTGCCATGATGGTCGTGTTGAAGCAGTAACGTCTTTCCCAAGATGAAAATACAACATAGAATGCTTAAATCTGAATATTCTGGTAGTCTTTATAAAATCCAGTCCATCAGTTGTAAAGACATGATAAAGAAATGGAAAATAAAACACAGATCTTTGCCAGATTTGTCAGAGCAATGCTGCTTCCCAACTTCGTTTAGCTCCTTTACATTTAGGGTAAATGCTATTAGGTAGCTGCATTAGAGATGATCCACAAAATGACATATTGTATGTAATTAGACAAAGTCAAGTAGTCCATGGTCTTACCTTGCTGCGTACCACATTGTCTTCTTTTCTTTGCTGAAGAACGGGCTGGAGTGGTGGGAGCTCATCGGCACTTTTCCTTTTCAAAACATGATGCCCAAGGTGGTAAGTGGCTTCAACGTGTATAGGAGTCAGGATGTCCCTTACATCTTTCTACGAAAATTGGAAACCATATGAGTTATACAAAATATATATGAAAATGTGTGCTATCTCAAGCCAGAACTTGAAGGCAAACAGGAAATTACTGAGGTTGTAAGAACATAAGCAGAGCCTGATGGATCAGACCAGCACACCATCTAGTCCAGCATCCTGTTTCACACTAGCTCCAGATAACTGAGTAATCCCTATGCCTTACCTATCGGTTTCACACTAGCTCCAGTTAACTGAGTAATCCCTATGCCTTACCTATCCCGTTTATTAAATCAGGACTACAGAAGAACATTTACACTAATGCGTTGGGATGTACTCCCATCTGCAGTCCTGGAAGGAAAATTTAACAAGACTCCTTATGAAGAAAGGATTTGCCCCTGTTGTGTGGATGGTACTGAGTCTGTAGAACATGTAATTTTTGATTGTAAAGCGTATAATAACATCCGCGAGTCTCTTCCTATCCCTAAGACACTCCCTCTCTCTTGCAAGCAAAGAATCAGCCTTTTAAGAAATTTGCTATCAGATAGCCGGGCAGAAGTTACTTATCGGGTGGCTAAGTTTGGATGGCTTGCCCTAAGAATTAGAAAATGTATAGTAGCTCAAAAAGAGGAGAATTAAGATTAAGTTTTATTAATTTTAACTATTATGGTTTTTATGGTGTTTTTTATAACCAATCTTAAAATTCTGTTCCTATTTTAATGTGATCTCTTTTACCCATGTTACAAAATGTCATCGGTTTATGTTTTGGTCAATGACCGTGAATAAAACTTATCTATCTATCTGTTTCACACTGTGGCCGACTAACTGCCCTGATGGATGGACAATAAACAGGGCACAGAAGCCAAGGCCATCCCTGGATATTGCCTCCTTGGGTTACAAAGGTTTGCTGCCTCTGTACCTGGAAGTTCCCTTTAGCCACCATGGCTAGCTGTCATTAATGAACCTCTCCTCCACGAATCGGTCTAACATCCTGCTGCAGGACCACCCACAAAGTTTTATTCTAGGTATAAGCTTTTGTGCGCATGCACACTTCCTCAGGTACCATTAGTATACTATAATGTTTCTTTGGGGAGGGCATTTTTTATTTTTTTATATATGCGTGTGTGCGCGCACCTGGGAGTCATGGCAACCTCTGGTGACTGACTGCATGTGCACCTGGAATTCATGGTGACCTCTGCTGACTGACCCCTACTGGGGGCCTGGAGGATATTCAGAGAGGTGGCTGAATAAAGCCTGCCCCTGTCCTCTCGACTGCTGGTATTCCAAGGTCTCCCATCCAAGTACTAACCACACTCGACCCTGCTTAGCTTCCAAGATCTGATGAGACTGGTCTAGCCTGGGCTATCCAGGTCAGGGCAGTCCATTAGTGTTTCAGTGTCTCAAAGACTTTTACATACACATCAAACCCTAACTCTAAAAAATGTCATTGAAAGAACCTCTACTTTTAAAATATGCATCATATGATCTCTTAACAGAGCCCTCCACATTCTCTTGACAAATGAATAAGAAAAAAAGGCCCAGCAAAATAGCTTACAAGAATGTGGATCTCTGAAATTCTCAGTGCAATCTTAAGCAGAGTTGATTTCAACTGCCTCAGAGGGGTGTAACACCATTTAGGATCTTATTGCTAACTGTCCAGTTTTTAAAGCCTAAATTTAGAGCTGTGTTTAAACAAGCTTTAGTGCCCCTGGATTTATGGGTATTTTAAACATAGATTTAAAGACCGCCTGTGTTAAAATGTCTCGTGGGGTGATAACATCTGATATAAATTAGTTCTTGATTGAGCAATAAAGCTGGCTTCCCATTTCGCGCTTTCTGATTAAATTTAAGGTATCATTGCATCAGATTCAGAATGAAGAGAGGTAACCATCTCCTTGGGAATCCCTGCGGTATGTCAGAATAAATGAAAGGCGCGCCTGTTCTGTTTCCTTTATATCTCTGCATGACCTAGCCGTCTAACGAAACTAAACTTCGGCACGAAACCTTGCTTGTGCTGGAATGTTCCAGATCAAGACCCAATTCCCGAGCTAGCCACTTCTGAAAACAGAACAGCTTGAAGTGCTGAACACGACAATAGCAACGTTGATTAAATTATTCCCTGGGTGTAGGAGACAGACACTCGCTGATTGTCCCTCCTCATGTCCCCGGCTTTAATTTCTTCTCTATGAGCCTGCTTTGACCAATGCATATGTTATGTCATTCGTTCTAATTTTCCATAAGGCCTTCCCTGCATCTGCTGTATGTTACTTTCATTACACTAATTAGCTATTAATTATTATCTCCTCAGATATTTAAAATGCACACAGCCTGCTAGATGGATGATGCTTGGCAGACACTCACGCTTAACTTTCGCAGCGTCATGTAACTATAGAGAATCACAGAGGAAGGAAGAGCTCTTTGGTAAATTATTGATTCAGACTAAAGAAAGGAACTGGGTCAGAACAAAGTTCATACTCCTATGGCACCTGTTCTCCCACACGCACATGAAGCTGCCTTATCCTGAATCGGACGATGGGTCCCTCAAGGTCGGTATTGTCTACTCAGACTGGCAGCAGCTCTCCAGGGTCTCAGGCGGAGGTCTTTCACATCACCCACTGCCCGGTTCTTTCAACTGGAGATGCCAGGGACTGAACCTGGGAGCCTTGGCATGTCAAGCAGATTGCTCTACCACTGAGCCGTGGCACATGCAACACTAATCTCTGAAACTTCAGTACAAACATTCTTTAAAAGAGGGGATATTAGAGAGTTCATTCAAGAAATTTATCTTGGTGCATGGGGGGGTCAACAGTGGGAGGGCTTCTAATGTCCTGGCCCTACTGGTGGACCTCCTGATGGCACTGGTATTTCTGGCCACTGTGTGACACAGATTGTTGGACTGGATGGGCCTTTGGCCTGAACCAACATTGGCATCTCTTATGTTCTTATGAAAACATTATTAGGAATGCCAATAGCAGAACTTTATTCCTTACAAACAGGTCACAGCTGTGCCTACTGGCCTGTCTAGAGGAATCTATCAGTCTGTTTGAACGAAACACGAATCTGTTCATAATAAGCATCTCTAAATATACATGTGAAAGTTCAGGAAAAAAACGGGTTTTATGCTCAAGGCTTTTGGACATATGAGCTGAATAATAAAGGAAAGGGGAAAAATGGCGGGTAGGGACAAAACAAACAGGGGAAAAATCTTAAGAAATATTCTCATATTATTTATTAAAACCCATTTTTATGCCGCCATTCCACGCAATCAAACATTAAAACAATTAAAATACAGTCTAAAATTACAAAAATAATTAAAACCACAGGCAAGCAACACTAGAAAGAGAGCCAACAACTGCTATTGGGGGTAGGCCAGACAGACAGTTAAAACTTTTAAAGATGAGGTTTTACTCACTGAGAACATATAATATGAAGCTTTTTATATGAGGCAATCTGCAGCATTCGATAATGATCCTTTCTAGGCAGACTGTAGATGCATGCAACATATTTTCAAGCATGCATTTAGCATTTTGGTAGGACTAGTTTTCCCCACAATTATTATGTTATAACATAGATGGTGATAATATGCTATTGATGATCTCAAAGTTTAACTTGCTATTTCCAAATATGCTGCTGGCCCTACTATGCGTCTGTTTGTTGTCCAAAGAACACAGTTTTCTTTACTAAAAAAAAAAATCTGTGGCAGAAACATTAGTAAAATTTCTTCCCCTTTGCGGGAGCAGAGTTCTAAGTGAAAGGGTCAGTTAGTCAGTTAGAAAGCGAGCCAGATAAAGCAGCTGAAAGAACGCCCTTAGACTGGGAAGCAGAGAGGTCAATAATAATCTGTGTAGGAAGTAAAGGCTTTTTATTATTAAATCTCCTCAGACTGTCCAGGAACCGCTTGGGGAAGAGGGACTTATTACTGTATAGGCAGCTGGTTTTAGCTGGGAAAAGTGGATATACTCAGGGTTATTTTGGGGCAGGAACGCACAGGAACGGAGTTCCGGCTGGCTCCAAAATTGGCCACGCCTAGCAGGAACTCATTAGGACTGGCTACATTAGGGGTGTGTGGCCTAACATGCAAAGAAGTTTCTGCTACAAAAAAAAGGCCCTGGGTTTTGACAACAAACAAGGTAAACAGAATAAGAAGCAAAAGGTGGGTGTGGCTGGATGACCACACTTCTGGTAACATGGAGGCCTAATATGCTAATGAGCTGTACTGTCAGGCGTGTGACCTAATATGCTAATGAGTTTCTGCTGTTGGGTGTGGCCTATTATGCTAATGAGTTCATGCTGGGCTTTTTCTACAAAAAAAGCCCTGGATATACTTGTAACCTGCTAAACAATAGTTCTGCCAAGCCTGCCTGGAATGAGACTGTCGAGTGTTTTTACAGTTTTGCATGCAGAAAACGAAGACATTTATATGTTAAAACTTCAAAGATATGTCAAATAGTACTTTTTTACATGTTTAGAATGGTGCTGTCCAGTAAATCAAAACAGAGTAACCTGCTCTTTTTTTAACTGATCCAGGTTGTGCTTCCGGTAACAGAAGCATGAACGGCACAAACTGACAAGTGAAAAAGATCTCCACAGCATGAAAAACTTTACCATTACCTGTGTAGTACATTCTTTTAAATCTCTCCCTTCCTCTGAAGAGCTCAGGGTGGCCTACATGATTCTCCTTTCCCCATATTACCATCACAACAACCCTGTGAGGTAGGTTAGGCTGAGAGTGTGTGATTGGCAAAAGGTCACCCAGAGGGCTTCCACAGCACAATGGGGACCTGAATCTGGGTCTCCCAGCTCAACACTCTACCCATGGGACTGCGCTGGCTCTCTGAGCTCTGCAGAATCAGTTGCTGCTAAGGCCTAGGAGCAGACAGGGCCATTTTATTTCCTGGTCAGCTGACAATCCTAGGGAGGACCTGGGGATCCCCCAGAAGAAGAGATTGGATTTATACCCCGCCCTTCACTCGGAGCCTCAGAGCGGCTTACAAACTCCTTTCCCTTCCCCTCCCCACAACAGACACCCTGTGAGGTAGGTGGGGCTGATAGAGCTCTGACAGAAACGGCTCCTTTTCAAGAACACCTCTGACAGAACTATGGCTTGCCCAAGGTCATCCAGCAGGTGCAAGTGGAGGAGTGGGGAATCAAACCCGGTTCTCCCAGATTAGAGTCCGCGCACTTAACCACTACACCAAACTGGCTCTCAGAATTACAGCTCACCTCCAGACTACAGAGCTCAGTTCCCCTGGAGAAAATGTACACTTTGGAGGACAGACCCGGGGCCGGGGGGGGGGGAGGGGACAGGACCTGGCAACCCTAGAATCCTTCAGTGATCACTGCTGACAACTATTTCATCCCAGCTATTATTTATCTTTAAGACAGAGAATACATTACCCTCATGAATGCTTGGTGATCTCTGCAAGTGACATTATTGTTGTAAGTCTCAACGCTTCCAGGGATCATTTCCGATGTCCCATTTGAGGAAAAATGAAACCTTGCAGGGGTTTCTGGCCTCCTGCTAACATCCAGACTCAGATTATAAAGCAATACTGTAAAGTTTGAAAAAAAAAGAGAATAATAATGTAAGAGGAAGGTTTTGGAAGACAACTCTGGAGGTATTTCCATTTCATTAAATTTATGGTGATTTGTTGAAATGCCAAGCACAATTCCATAATGTCATCTTCAGCCATTCTAATTACAAGATTTTCTTTCAGACCCTGGGAATGGCAACAATATTCCTCCGATGCCATTTCCAAATCTTTTTATGTCTAATGCTGCTAAATGTTCTTAATGCGATGAAATCATTAAAAAAAGCCTTTTTAAAAAGTTTGAGCCAAAAGGCTTTTTCATTCATTCAGTTTATTGATACGAGAAAATCCCAATGCCTTTCTTAGTATCACACAGAGCGCCTAACCTACTGCTGTCCCTTTATACAAAATTTAACCCACTCCCCTCACCCCCCTATGGTAGAAATGTGAATATTTTAATTGATATGATCCTTCATTGTTGACTTCAATGGATTTAGAGGGATATAACCCTGGTTAAGAGGGTTCTGTATCATTGATCCTCCATCAGTTTCTCAGGGCCTTGGTTTGGGCTGTGTTGTCCTGGTCAAGGAAGGAGGATAAAATTACACTGAGAGCCAGTTTGGCGTAGTGGTTAAGTGTGCGAACTCTAATCTGGGAGAACCGGGTTTGATTTCCCACTCCTCCACTTGCACCTGCTGGATGACCTTGGGCAAGACATACTTCTGTCAGAGCTGTTCTCTCAAGGACAGTTCTGGAAAGCGCTCTCTCAGCCCCACTTACCTCACAGGGTGTCTGTTGTGGGGAGGGAAAGGGAAAGGAGTTTGTAAACTGCTCTGAGACCCCGAGTGAAGGGTGGGGTATACATCCAATCTCTTCTTCTTGATTGTAGTGGGGGGTGGACTGTACCGCAAACAGTGTTCCCTCTAAGCTAAGTTAGTGTGAGCTAGCTCACAGGTTTTTTTAGACTCTGGCTCACACATTTTTGTCTTAGTTCAGAAGGATGGCTCCAAAGAAAACTAATTTATTCAGCAGCTAAATCAGTTGCTTACTACTTTAATGGTGCTGACAGATTTTGTCCTAATTTTTGTTCAGGCCAAAATCAGTGTATTATGACCCTGTGGAACGGTATGCAAAGTAAAAGACACTGTGGGAACATAGCTGGCATATGGATTTATACCAAAAAGGTGCCCTTTAACATACAGCATTGCTGTTCAAATGGTCTGCAAGTGCTTACAATCCATGGGACATGTGTGTTTTGTTGGCTGCCATTAATTTAAATTGGATTTCAGTAGACACCCATGCAAGGGATCGTGTGCACGTGATCAAGCTTGTGTACTTACAATCCATGGGACACGTGTGCTTTGCTGGCTGCCATTAATTTAAATGGGATTTCGGTAGACACCCATGCGAAGGATCGTGTGCACGTGATCAAGCTTGTGTATCAATAGAAAAAAAATGAATGGCAACGATCTGTGTGCAAGTGAGGAGATTGGGAAAATGCCCTTCTCCATAGTTGGCATTTCCAGGTGGTCTGGGTCTGAGAAGAATGTTAGGATTTCAGTGCTTTTTAAGGAAAGGAGCAATATGGAGGGTGTACGAATGAAGCAGCGGGCTAGTTTTAAGGGCGGCTCGAAAAGGTCTGCAGTCCTCCAGGTCCACCTGTCTCTCCACCCTGTACCCAGGTCTAGCTAGGGTCTTCCTTTGTGCCTACCAAGCACCATTGCACCCGACTCCTCCCCTGCCTGCTTCCGCCCTCTGATCTGTCTCTTCTTATCTCCCAGGCTTTGTCACCTGTATCTTTAGGGTCTGAGTTTCTGGCGACCTGTCAGTGCTATCTGTAGTGCAGCACAGTGGTGCATAGACTTCATTTCATTTAAGAGAAACAAAAGCAAAGCTCACGCCTGTTAGGAAAAAGATAAATATAAATCTAACGTTTTGTTACTTGGAAAGGATTTTAATACTTATCTGGACACTTTCCTCTGGCCAATAAGAGAAGAGAGAAGAGACTGGATTTATACCCTGCCCGTCACTACCCAAAGGAGTCTCGGAGCAGCTTACAATCTCCTTCCCCTCCCCACAACAGACACCCTGTGAAGTAGGTGGGGCTGAGCGCTCGAGAACAGCTCTGAAAGAACTTGTGACTGACCCAAGGTCACACCAGCAGCTGCATGTGGAGGAGTGGGGAATCAAACCCAGTTCCCCCAGATTAGAGTCCACCCTCCTAACCACTACACCAAACTGGCTCTACACCAAAAATGTTACAGGACGTTGAACATAACTGGTGATGCCCACTGGTTAATGGTGAATTATCTCGTATTAAGTTTAAGTGACATGTTGGCTAGTAGGATGTTCTTTTGAAACAGAGAAAATAATCTACGTATGTAGCCAAAATGATGCTGCAGCCCTTATAGCACACAGCTTACCAATATAACCTGGAGCAGCTCGGCCGTGATAGGTAAAACAGATCTTCAAATTCACGCACACAGCTGGCTGCCCGTTCTCCACACATTCCAGTTTAGTCCGATTGACTGAACGAGGGTGCTCGAAGAATGCCTTGACAATCACTACTGCTCTTGTCCTGCAAAGTGTGAAGAAGTCAGGTTACAAGATGCCCCTTTACCATTCACGATTTTGCATGTGCGTTGTTTTTTTTAAACATATGCTACTTTTATCAGGATAAACATATAATTCCACACCATGGAGGAAGAAAACCTAGTAATGAACCCAACGGGCCACTGCCACTACTCTGTGGTAGTGACAATGGTGAAAAGACGCAGGCTTCTCTACCTCTGCTGCATCCGCACTGTACAGTTTTGCTGGAAGATGGTATTGCGCCTGATCCCAGAGTAGGAGCACAAGCTAGTGCTGCTCCTGGATACCCAGATGGCAGCGGTGGCCCAGGTGTACTACCAGAAAGTCCTAACTACTGTAACTGATACTCTACTCACATCTAGGTTACATCATTATCATGTGATCTATGTGAGTTTCTGCATGGCTATTTGAGTGACATTTGGTCTTTTCGTTTTTCAAATGAGATGACCCTCCCTTGTTTGCTTCTTCCCAGAATACACCTACTGTAATCTAACACCTACAGCAATTAAACTAGAATCTGTGAGGCTGAACAAAGGCTGACAAAGCCAGGGTCTTAAGATCTTGACCTGGAAAATCTGTATGTGTGTTGTTTTTCTCTTCTCCATTTTAATTTTTTTTTAACATCTAGGCTGATGATGACTTACGATGTGCTCTAAAGGTTGCATAATGTTTTGTTCCATTTTGGTTGGTCCTAATAAAAGGCATTAAAAGAAGAGTTGATTTTTATACCCTGCTTTTCACTACCCAAAGGAGTCTCAGAGTGGCTTACAATCGCCTTTCCCTTCCTCTCCCTGTGATGTAGGTGGGGCTGAGAGAGCTCTGAGAGAACTGCTCTTGAGAGAACAGCTCTGAGAGAACTGGGATTTACCCAGGGTTACCCAGATGGCTGCATGTGGAGGAGCGGGGAATAAAACCCAGTTCTCCCAGATTAGAGTCCGCCACTCTTAACCACTACACCAAACTGGCTCTAAACATGGGTTTAGTTTCTTGTTCCGGATTTTGCTTGGGCCAATACGACTGATGACAATATTTTTCTGTGTGAGGTTTAAAGAGTGTTCAGAAATAGCAGCATTTGCAAGAATATCACTGCCCTTCCAGTAGGCTCTTGGGTACAATTGGGTTCTGAACTTCAAAGCCATGAGCAGTCAAGAACCTCCAAGGATCATCTAAATCTATATGGAGCTACATGCTCCTTAAAATCTTCCTTAGAATCCCTGCTAAGCATCATTCCCCCATAGCTTTTATCAGGTGGAATGAGTTCTTATGCCAGACAGTAGGGTCTGCCCACCACCACAGGCCTTCAGATGGTAGGCAAAGGGTATTTTATTCTGCCATTTTTCTGTCAGGTGCATTTACAATATTTGCTGTTCTATTTCTTTCGCAAGCCATCTGTAAGGTTGTTACTCTTTTTAAAAAATGGTGGAATGCAAGTACCTCAGCAAACAAGACAAAACACATGGTCGGAATATTGATTTTAAGGTACTCAGGGCTTGGGAAATCCCTCAGTGGCATTTTTTGCACATGTGTTGTCAGGGGTATTTACTTAAAATACGGTTGCTCAGAACTGCACACTGAGTTCAGAGCTTAGTAAAGACCCTTATGAGGCCAATATCACAAATGCACATTTCTTAATTGCATCTCATAATTTACCATTATGTCCACTTATCCCTAAGCACTGAAATGCATTGGCCTCACCTGAGCAGCACAGCTGAATCTGACAGAAAAGCGCCGACTGCCACATCTGCAGAGAAGAGACACTCCAGATTGATGATGCTCATTAGTCACAAGGAGCCGTTTCCCAGGCACAATCCCCCTTACTGCATTTTCACCTCTGGACTGCATTAAATCACTATTTGCACATTATTAATTAAAGGGGGTACGAGGAGACACGAAGCCACATATATCACTGGAGCTCTCTCAATAGTGCCAGCCAGATCTAGCCGCGTTCTTTCTTATGCCTGGCACTAAAACTGCGCCGTGGCAATCTTTAATGTCACGGTTAAGGTGCAGCTCCATCTCCACGCAAATTCTGAAGCTAAAGACAATTCACTTATAGCCACTTATAGCCACTTAACCAGGGAAGAATATCTTGATCAGAATATTTATAGAGTAAAGTGAATCTCTCCTTCGCATTTTGAGGGGAAATGTACAGTCTGAAACAAAAGATGAAACTGATGACAGATATGCCCAGCAATTCCGGTTGACGACATTAAGAAGAAGAAGAGATTGAATTTATATCCTGCCCTTCACTACCCGAAGGAGTCTCAGAGCGGCTTACAATCTCCTTTCCCCTTCCCTCCCCACAACAGAAACCCTGTGAGGTAGGTGGGGCTGAGAGAGCTCTTTTGAGGACTGCCCTTGAGAGAACAGCTCTGAAAGAACTTTTGACTGACCCAAGGTCACACCAGCGGCTGCATGTGGAGAAGTGGGAAATCAAACCTGGTCCTCCCAGATTAGAGTCAGCACTCCTCACCACTATAACAAACTGGCTCTCATTTAAAGACAGATGTGACCAGCCAGATTCTAAGAGTCCATCCCAGTGATGCTGGCTGCCTTGTGAAGGCCTCCAGGACGCAGGGACCTCATAGCTGGTGATGCATGTCTAATACCAGTGGAGTCAACCATGAGTCCAACGTTTCATTTCCAGTGGTCCTGCCAGTCCCATTCCAGAATCACAAGCAGCAGACCTACACCACAGGCTCAAGATGATTGAACAGTCACCCCTCTCTCTTAGGCTAGGGAGTTATCAGGCAGCTACAGCCCCCAAGATGCTTGAGGGGAAATCGTGATGGGTATAAAACTAATAGAAGTCTGTACAGCAAATACACCCAAGATCTGGTATCATTTCTCTCTTCCTTTCTATTCATTTATTAGTGGGGAGAAGTTTCAAAACAAACTGCCACCAGACTTTTTTCGTGGCTGGAAATGTGTACTTTGTTTCATCAAATGTTCTACAGGGATAGCAGTGTAACCTCCCCAGCATAAGCAGAGGACTCTTGCACAAGGTCGGTTCCAATCGATATCTTAGAGGAGGCAGAGTGGGATGGAAATGTGGAAAATATTTAAAGTTTCTTGAATTGCCTTTTTGTTTTTAGAAGGCTAGTTTCATTGTTTTTTTCTGCTTCCACTTTCAAAAATGAGTTGAAATTTCTTTCCTCCTTCCTGCGGCACGCAGCCTGAAACTATGCATAGTTGCTTATCAGTAAGGTCTACCCAGTTCGGCAGGACTTGCTCGGGTATAGGTGTTTATTTATTTTATTTAGACTGCCCTACCCCTAAATACACACAGCTCATGGCGGTGAACAACAAAATGATCAAAACGTTTGTGAATAGAATAATTTAAATAATACAGAAATAAAAGCATTCTCAGACAGTGTTTAACACATCAGATTCTAATTATGTCCCTGCCCTACAAGAAGAGGGAAAAGGGGCAGGAAGAAAAACGAAGAGGGAGGGGGGGAGGAGGGGAAGGGAGCGCCAGTAAGGTGGTACCCGTCGCTGTCCTCAACCAAAAGTCTGGCGGTAACACCTCTGCCCTACAAGCCCTGTGGAACTGCATTAGGTCCTGCAGGGCTCGGATGTTGTTTGGCAGAGAGTTCCACCAGGTAGGGTTATTTTTGGGCAGGAACGCACAGGAACGGAGTTCCGGCTGGCTCCCGAGTTGGCCACGTCCGGCAGGAACTCATTAGCATACAAGGCCACACCCAACAGCAGAAAAACTCATTAGGATTGGCTACATTAGGGGTGTGTGGCCTAACATGCAAAGGAGTTCCGGCTACAAAAAAAGCCCTGGGTTTTGACAACATACAAGGTAAACAGAATAAGAAGCAAAAGGTGGGTGTGGCTGGATGACCAGACTTCTGGTAACATGGGGGTGCAGCCTAATGTGCTAATGAGCTGTGCTGTCAGGGGTGTGGCCTAATAGGCTAAAGAGTTTCTGCTGTTGTGTGTGGCCTATTATGCTAATGAGTTCCTGCTGGGCTTTTCCTACAAAAAGAGCCCTGGCAGCCAGGGCAGAAAAAGCCCTGACTCTGGTCAAGGACAGCCAGACGTCTTTTGGGCTGGGGATCACCAGTAGATTGTCCTCTGCAGAGTGTAATGCTCTTCAGGGGACATACCAGAGGAGACGGTCCCGAAGATACATGGGTCCCTGACCACTAAAGGCCTTAAAGGTCAGTACCAAAACCTTGAACCTGACACGGTACTCCACCGGAAACCAGTGCAGCTGACGTAGCACAGGCTGAATGTGTGCTGTCCGTGATGTTCCAGTCAGAACCTGTGCCGCCGCATTCTGGACCAGTTAGAGGGTAGGCCAGTATAGAGTGAGTTACAGTAGTCCAATATAGAGGTGACCGTTGCACGGATCACTGTGGTTAGGTCAAGGCGAGACAGGAAAGGGGACAGTTGACTCACCTGGTGTAGATAGAAGAACACCAGCTTGGCAACATTTGTGATCTGAGCCTCCATTGATAAGGAGGCATCCAGAACCACATCCAAACTCCTGACAGTCTGTGCTGGTGTTAAGGGCGCACTGTCAAGAGTAGGGAGTTGGCATCCCAACCCTGAATCCCACCTAGCCAGTCACAGAACCTCTATCTTGGTTGGATTCAGTCTCAACTGACTCTTCTTCAGCCATCCCACCACAGCATCCAGTCAGATCCAGCCAGATTTTGAGGGGCAGTGTCCGGGCGGCTGCCCATCAACAGATACAGCAAGCTCTGAAAGAACTGCTCTTGAGATAACAGCTCTGAGAGAACTGTGACTAACCCAAGGTCACCCAGCTGGCTGCATGTGGAGGAATGCGGAATCAAACCCAGTTCTCCAGACTAGAGTCCGCGCTCCTAACCACTACACCAAACTGGCTCTCTAAGGGGTAGCTAGTTGACACTGTCTCTGCTAGCACTACCCTCTGTCCCCGACCTTGGAGAAATGAGGTAAGCCCCTTCAAGACTACCCCCACGGACTCCTATGTCAGTGGGGCACTGGGTCAGAGGATCGTGATGGACTGTGTTGAACGCTACTGTAAGATCAGACAGTAACAGCAGCGCCGACCCACCTCGATCCAGCTGTCTGCAGAGGTCGTCCGTGAAAGCGACCGTGCCGTCTCCATCCCGTGGCAGAAACCAGACTGGGATTGGCCTAGTGCTGAAGTGACATCCAGGAAGCTCTGGAGCTGCTCGGCTACCTCTGTCTCAGTCTCCTTACCCAGAAATGACAAAGACTGCAGCCTTAACGCTCTCTGTTTCGATATGACTGTGCGTGTGTGCAACGTGCCACCAAGGCACGGCTGACCTACGGCGACCCCAGCGAGGGGCTTTCAAGGCAACTGAGAAGCAGAGGTGGTTTGCCGCTACCGTCCTCTGCAAAGTCTTCCTTGGTGGTCTCCCAAGCACTGACCCTGCTTACCTTCCAAGATCTGACGAGATCAGGCTTCCCTCCCTTGGATACAACTACTGACAACCATTATTAACAACAAACAATGCTGTCAACACTGGGCATTCAAAGAAGAAATCACCCAAAAGGCACAATTACCATAAACTTGCTGTGTAAGCACCAAATGGTCTATGAATATACCAGCATAATTATACTTTCAAACAGGGCTTTTTTTTGTAGAAAAAGCCCAGCAGGAACTCATTAGCATAATAGGCCACACCCAGCAGCAGAAACGCACTAGCCTATTAAGCCACACCCCTGACAGCACAGCTCATTAGAATATAAGGCCACACCCCTATGCCTTCCCTTGGCTTGTCCGGACGCCCCGCGGCTGCGGGAAGCCCTGGCAAGCCGGCCCTTGGACAGGCCGGGGAAGGCACGTGGAGGCATTTAAATGCCTCCCCGACCCTTCCAGGGCCCCCCCTGGCCCACCTGCCTCGGAGTCACCAGGGGTGTGTGTGTCGCTCTCCGGGCCTTGCCGCCATAGCCACGCATGTGCAGAGGTTTTGGCTGTAGTGGGCGTGGCCAACTCTGAAGCCAGCCGGAACTCCGTTCCTGTGCATCCCTGCCCAAAAATAGCCCTGCTTTCAAAAGAGCTCTGAATATTCCCCCTCCTCAATTAAAAACTCTTAACAGAGCTACTTTCATTCTCTGCTTCTCTATTTCCTTCCTCCCTGAGCTGCCAGAGCCCATTATATGTCAAGAATAGTTGGGTGGTGGGATAATGAAATTAACTAATTAGCTTATATGTAACCTGATCATTTAAAAAAACTGTGCTGCTTTACTAATAATTTATGACAGTTTTATTGCCTTGTTGATACTTGAGTCCTTATTTATTAATATGCAGTCTTCCTGCAGTCTATATTTTAGAGACAGGTGGGTAAGAAACGCAATAAATGCAAATGCTTCACTCACCCGAATACCCATTGTTGTCAACATCGATGCTCCCAGATATGGAATGACCAAACATACGTAACGAGTTGCTGATCTGGCGTCCTTGTATTCTCTAACAATGAAAAAATAATGACCTGACTAATGACAGTTTTTAGAAAAAACGTAAAATAAGGATTTTAAAGAGACTTAGTTTTCAGAAGAATGAACAGATGTAGCGAATGCTTACAGCAAATAAATTGATCCCCCCTTCCCTTTCTTTCATGGTGGCGCGTTTACATTTTATTTTGCATTTTAAAAATGCGTCCTTTGGCACATCTCTCTGAAACTCCTGCTTTGACCATGCCTGCCAGAGTACTCCAAGACTTCCCCAGGTGACCACATCGCATGATCTTTTGCAATGCTGGGGTAATTAGAGAGAGGCTGCAATGATAAGGCAGGAGCAAAGGAATATACGGAGTAAAGCCTATGCTTACTCCACCTGGCATAGTGCTTCTCCTATAAGTTTAGGCTCCGCATCCTCCACAATATCCTGAGAGATACTGGGATGTACCACTCAGATTATGTGATGTGTCATTGATGCCTCCATTAAAACACTCCTTTCCCCAGCAATTTATTGGGTTCTTTCTGAAGCTGGGGCTCTCCATCTCAAGCCCAGGTTGATTCACACCATTAACTTTCAGTACTACGGTATATTTTATTTATTTATGTATTTATTTATTAGATTTATACCCTGTCCTCCCTGCTGAAGCAGGCTCAGGGCGGCTTACATAAAATTTTTAAAGCCAACATAAAATCTAAAGTGCTGTCGATTCGTAATTTTCCTGTGCAGCGGCGAACGTGATCCAGTATTGCCATATCCAATATTTTCATAACAGGAGTCAATCAATACAACAATGGCAGTGGAGAGATCCCAGGGA
Source organism: Gekko japonicus (assembly GCF_001447785.1). Classification (NCBI taxonomy): domain Eukaryota; kingdom Metazoa; phylum Chordata; class Lepidosauria; order Squamata; family Gekkonidae; genus Gekko; species Gekko japonicus. The sequence goes on from NW_015162498.1 coordinate 731,461, forward strand.
AGGCGCTGATATTATAACCAGATGTTAAATGTGGGATTGTAGTAAGTTCCGCAGGGCCCTGATCAATGTTCCCTCTAAGCTGTAGAGTTTTGTGAGCAGAAATTCTACCTTGTGAGCTACTGGCATTAAAAGTTGTGAGCGAGCGATTTGGCTACTATATATATTAGTTTGCTCTGGAGCCCTCCTCCATGAGCTAAGACAAAAATCTGTGAGCTGGAGGCTAAAAAACTGTGAGCTGGCTCACACTAACTCAGCTTAGAGGGAACACTGGCCCCGATATCCTCCGGGAGCTCCTTCCACCAGCGCAGCGCTGCCACAGAGAAGGCCCTGGCCCTGGTGATGGCCAGTCTGGCCTCTTTAAGGCCAGGGAGAACTAGGAGGTTTTGTGTGAAAACTTGTGGAGTGAGACAAAAACACTATAACCTACCCAAGGAATGGGGGAAGTTCCTTCCTTCCTCTTCAGCTTCCCCCCTTCCAGTTGGGGCTTGACACCCTGACAGCAGCTATGATTACTGGGCAAAGTACTGTCTGGAACCACCCCAAAACTGCAAGTGTTACAGGCAAGAAAGTGCCACTTATGTGCTATGTCATGCCCAGCACACCAACAGCACTAAATATATGTAGTCCTCACGATAACTGAAAGAGACCTACCTGTGAGAAGGTCGGGGAGATTCCGTCTTCCCTCCCATTGTATATATAAACTGCCCCTTCTAAATCGTTTTCCTGTGGAGCCCCAATGGCTACATCTGTAAGAACATCACGTGAAAAAGGTTAAAATAATTACTATGTCATTAAAACATGCATGATAAAAATAACATTTTAATACCATTAAAATCAACCCCCCCAACACACATCATTAAAACCATTAAAAACAGAGTTAAAATAACATACAAAGCATAAAAACAGCAATTAAAACATTGGTTAGGAAGAAGGGATCATTAAGGAAATGTCAAACAGAACAAAACAGTCTTCACCCATTCACTGAAGACCACAACAGAAGAGGACAGATGAATCTCCTTGGGGTGAGAGTCCCAGAGCTTTGGTGCCATGACTGAGAAGGCCCTGTTCTGGGTTACCACCTGGCCTAATCTCAGAAGGCAGGGGCACCAGAAGCAGGGCCTCTGAAGTTGGCTGTATTATGCAGTAATACGTACAACTGCAGATGTTAGACGTTAAGGTGCTACTGGACTCTTGCTCCTTTCCACTAATACAAATTTCAAGATATGCTCTTAGGTTTCTTTTTTTCCTTCTTCATCTGTTAAAAATGGGGAGGGGGATCTCTCCAAATGAAATTAGGTGTTAATTTCAGCTTGGAAAAATCCACTCAGTGCTAGTGATGATAATGAAACAGTTAAAAAAGTAAAGGGGGGGTATGTGAAGAAAGGCAGCCAGCGAGGTGGGAAGGGAGAGAGGGAGACGTGTTGAACTGGAACATATGGAACCATAAATGTATTTTTAAATACTTAGCCATCTACTTCCAGTCACTAAACAATAGAATCCAATCCAAGTTTTGTAATTCCTAATCAGGGGCTTTTTGAAAGAAAATAAAATCCCAGATAGACACAGAGAAATCTCATCTAAAAAATACCTTTTCAGAATAAGCTAAAATAATTTCCTTTTAATTCCACTTTCCCCTTATCCCAAGGCATCTCTTTCCCGCACCCCCTTCCTTTCTTTTAACATTCGTGTGGGTGATCAGGTCTCAGAGTGAACAGTAGAGCACGGCAATCTCAGTGTAAATAGTGCTTGTCAGAAGAATCCCCCTTCCTTCCCTCTCTCTGAAGAAGTGTGCATGCACACAAAAGCCTTGAATAAACAGGCTTTGGTGAGAGCCAGTTTGGCGTAGTGGTTAAGTGCGCGGACTCTAATCTGGGGGAACCGGGTTTGATTCCCTACTCCTCCACTTGCGCCTACTGATGTGATCTTGGGTCAGTCACAAGCTCTGGCACAGCTGTCCTTGAAAAAGAGCAGTTTGTGTCAGAGTTCTCTCAGCCCCACCCACCTCACAGGGTGTCTGTTGTGGGGAGGGGAAGGGAAAGGAGTTTGTAAGCCGCTCTGAGACTCCAAGTGAAGGGCGGGGTATAAATCCAATATCCTCTTCTTCTTAAAATTTTGTTGATCTTAAAAGTACTGCTGGACTTCAACTTTGTTCTCTCTCTCTCTCTCTCTCTCTCTCTCTGGCTCTCTCCTTCCCACTCCCTCCCTCTTCCCTCCTTCCTTCCGGTCTCAGTCAGGAGGGGGTGGAGACCTCAGCCAATGGAGGGAAGGAGGCTTGGCTTTGTATCTCCCCCCATGATTGAAGGAGATGGGTGAAAGTGAGCTTTGATGTGGCGGTGGCAGCAGTCCCAGGGAAGGAAGCAAGAGAGAGCCAGTTGCTTGCAGGCCAGATACGAGCCCTCAATGGGCCAGTTCCAGCCTGCAGGCCATATGTTTGACACTCCTGCTCTAGCAGCTTCCATGTGCTAATCTGCTTGCTGTAACCTTGTACCAGTCCATTATAGGACACTGTGTATAAGTGTCACAGCACACATCCCTTATGATGAGACTCTCCTCTTCCTACTACGTCACAACTTGGTTAATGGTCCCTGTAACTATCTTGGTTAGAACTGAATTTTTCACAGTTGGATTTCACCTTGTAATTCCTGCCATTCATGCCCCTTCGACCCTGCTCTTTGCTTGTTTTTCATACCACTTACATAAAAAGTATCTCTAAGGAGGAGCCACTGGATGGCCATGTGAAGAAGCAGGTCCTAGCCCATGAAATATTGAGCTTTAATTTGCCACTAGACTTGTATTTATTTTTGCTACTGCTGTCTAATATGGGTACCCCACTCAGAGGCTGAAAAAGAATCAGCAGAAGCCAGAAATAGTTGCAAAGGAATGTCTCTTCAAGCACCAGTTCACTATTTCGCTTTATGGTCTGTTTCTGGCCCACGGATCATTTCCTTTACATTATTTTAGGATTTCAGGCTGCTCAATACACTGTTGTTGTTTTAATGGTTCAAGCCCATTTACTATTGTTGCATTCTAATGGTTGTTTTTTATGGATGCATTTTAGTGGTTTTGTATTTACTTATTAAAAATATTTACCAGCTGCCTTTCTTCCTACTGAGCTCAAGGCGGTTTACGATATTATTACCTGCGCTGTGAGCCCCCTTGATCTCGAAAGGAAACATATTGAAAAGTATGCAGACGGAGAGTGATTTCAGCTAAGCATACCTTTATTTAGTTCAGGACAAAGACGAAGGGACCAGCTCGCAGGCTGGTTATATAGGTTCAGAAAACCCGCCACCAAGTACCCTAAACACACCCCCTACTCCCGATAGGCTATTTACAGTAACCGGGCGACCATTGGTCTCCCGGCTGAGAAGCTGGCCCTTTGATTGGGCCGGCTAGGATCCTACGGACCCATTGTCTTTGGACATGAAGCTATTGAAGAGTTGTGCCTGGCCAGCCCGGGCAAGTCCGGGCATGTCAGGCTGAATACATTACACCCCTCCCCCCTTGGTTCAGAAGGCACCCACAGACGAAGTCCTTCAAGTAGGCGGGTGGCTTCTTGGGGCGCGTCGAGCGTCGGGGCTCCGGGGTAGCGATGGGTTCGGTCTCGGGGGCCCTGGGAGCCGAGGGGCCTGGGACCGACGAGGGCGCCGAGGAGGCAGGACAGTCTGGCACCACGGTGGGAGGCGCCTCGGTTTCCTCACGGAGAGGCGGCTGTGGATCCGGTTCCGGTAGTGGGGCCGATGTGGCAGGCTCTGGGTCCTCGTCCGGATCCTCAGGGTCCAGCTGTAGCGTGCGACGGCGCAGCTGATCTATGTGCCGGTGGAGGATCTGGCCGTCCTCGCTGGAGACCTCGTATGAACGGGGGCCCTTGACCCGTATGACTCGGGCTGGGATCCATTGAGGCCCCCGGCCGTAGTTTCGGGCGTACACCGGGTCCTCTGGAAAGAACCCTCTGGCCGGCTCGTACGTCTCGGTGCCCGGGGCCTCCGGGGTTGCCCGATCTGGGTGTAACCGATCCAGTCGGGAGGCCAGGCGTAATTCCTCTCGCTGCAGTTTCAAACTAAACTAGATTGCTCCAGATTTAAGGACTCAAGTATTTTGCTACAAAATCCAGGGGTAGGCAACATTCTTGGGGGGGGGGGGCTAGTGTGGAAAAAGATTCAGCGCCAACCTTTCTGAAGTTGGCTGTGGAAACTGATAAGTGAAAAGCTCATCACTCGGCTGTGGTAGCCAGGAACAAAATGCCCATCTTGCCTTGACTAGGGCCAGGGCCTTTTCAGCCCTGGCCCCTATCTGGTAGAATGAGCTCCCATATGAGATGAGAGCCCTGCGGGACCTTTTACAATTCCACAGGGCCTGCAAGACGTACACCCGGCTTTTAGTTGAGGCAGCAGGCGTCCCCCCCTCTATTTGGCCTCCTGTCAGCTATGCTGCCATATTATTTATAGGCCTAGGGCTAGCCTGCCTGACCTGTGTACGAGTTGGTGCCACATTCCTTTCCTCTCGCTTCTCCCCGGCTCACTCATTTTTGTCTCAGCTCAGGAAGGAGGGCTCCAGAGCAAACTAATCTATGCAGCAGCCAAATCGTTCCCTCACGGCTTTAATGCCAGTAGCTCACAAAGTAGAATTTTTGCTCACAAGACTCCACAGCTTAAAGGGAAACATTGCTTCTCCCCTTGTTATCTCTGACCTTGCACTCCTGCCTGTGTAGTGTCTCCACTGTAATTAACCGTGAGACTAGTTTCGTTTCTCAGCCTAGGATCGGTTACTCTTTCCCGCCGGCGGGAAAAGGGGCGATTGGGGGGGGACCTTTTGAATCTGCTATATTATTGTATGCTTGTTACTGGCTAGTCATTCCTAACAGTGACCATGTTACTGCAACCATAGTACTGACAATAAAGCAAAACCTTTCTTGGAAGTGTGTGCTCCGTTGTTTGGCTGTGGGTCCTGACACCTCCCTTCGGCGGGTCAGATCTGTGTTACCATTTGGGAACCCCAATCTGAAACAGACCTCATCTGTTGCGGCTTTGATTAGAAACATAGGAATATTACTGGATTTCATCTGATGTGTTTTAATTGTTGATTGTTTGTATATTACAGTTGATGGAACCCACCCTGAGGCAAGCTACAATGGACTACTCTCCACTTCTCTTTACTGTTCTTTTAGCTTCATTCTAAACTATGTGCCATTGTCCCCTTTGCTCTTTCCTGCCAAAGAACTGGCATGTGCACCCTTCCTTGTCTGTGGGTGACAATTTGTGGAACTGTTCACCGAAACAGGTAAACTTCAGTGGATTTTCTCACATTTCCCACTGGCTTCCTAAAATATTCATACTTACTGGCAAGTGTAAACATCCACAGATTTTTGTGTGTGTCATTTACCTTAACAATAATTCATTTATATCGCTCCATTGTTTCAGCATTATCTAGGGTTGAAATTTGGAAATAGTGATCCAAACTTTGTACAATTTTGTGATGGGAGAGGCCTGTAGATACTTTCACAGTTCTGAGCAGGTACAAAAAACGGAAGGATTAATTCCCAAGGAGTGGTGCAAGCTTTAAGTCTTTCTGTTTAATTTACTGCAGAGTTTTATCTATAGAACAAATGCTAAGGGTACAGAGAAGAGAGTGTGAAATGTTGTCCAAGATGCCTTGCAAATAAACATCTCTCTTTGTGCCTTTAATGCCCATATAAGCAAACCAGAAGATGAAAGAAACATTAAGGAATGGAATGAAAAACCATTACGCGACTGATGCAAAACCTAAGGGATATTATTAACTCAAAGTGCTGTAGATTAAAGTAAATTAAAACAATATCAAACAAAACAAAATCTATTTAGCTGAGGCGGAAACTCTTCAATAATCTGATTGAAATCACTTATTTGGAAACAGTCTTGGAAGTAATCATTTCCCAACATCTCTAAAACCCTAGAACTAAAAGCCATCTATTTAAAGCCATGACTTTTATTGCCACAAATGTAATGCTTCCCACTAAGCTTGGACAGCTCTTTAAGAATGAAAAGGAACAAACATGCAAGACTCGCCAGGGGTGGGGGGGAATCCCATCCTCCTGCCCCACTCTCCGGGCTGCCCCCTCACCTGCCAACTCACTCATCAGCAGTATCATCACTTCTGCCCACCTGGCTCAGGCAGAAGAATGGGGGGCTCCTACTTTTCTTGTAAACCAGGTAAGCACGGTAGCTGCCAATGCTCCCTCTAAGCTGTGGAGTCTTGTGAGCAAAAATTCTACTGGCATTAAAGCTGTGAGCGAGCGATTTGGCTACTGCATAAATCAGTTTGCTCTGGAGCCCTCCTTCCTGAGCTAAAACAAAAATATGTGAGCCAGAGGCTAAAAAACCGTGCGCTAACTCACACTGACTCAGTTTAGAAGGAACACTGGTAGCTGCAACACCTACTCCCTGAACCTGTAGCGCTGGAGCCACATAATTGACTCGGGATGCAGCTCCCCCTCCCTTTTGTTTCCTAAAAATGGTGACTGAGATCTTGTGACGTAGCATTGTGAGATCTGTATATATCATGCATAATTTAAAAAAATCTTTGGGGTTTTTTTGTGTGTGTAAACCCGGGGGCTGACCCAGGTTTGTACAAACATCCCCTTATTCTGAACCTGGCCACAGTGTGCAGATTTAACGCTCCACATGCCAAGGTCCCAGTGCTGGATTAGATTTAAGATGCTAGCTCTGACATCGATGAGCCTGCCTAATGGCAGACTTGGGGCCCACCAGTACGGGGTCACAAGTGGACAAGGTAAGATTTCCGAATGCTCGGGTAATTCCCCAGATACACCGAAAACAGCTCTCATCTCATGGATGTATTTTCATCTCACCCTTCTGCCAAGGAGCTCAGGGAAGCATCCACAGCTCTCCCTCCCCCCAGTTTGTCCTAACAACAACCCTGTGTAGTAGGTTAGGCCAAAAGAGAGTGACTGGCAAAAAGAACACACAGTGAGATTCCACAGTTGAGTGAGGATTTGACTCTGACTGAATTTCATAGGCCCTGACACACTAGCCACAACACACTGGGTCCTATAAAATGAAGGGGGAGGAGGAGGAGATTGGATTTATACCCCGCCCTTCACTACCCGAAAGAATCTCAGAGTGGCTTACAATCCCTTTCCCTTCCTCTCCCCACAACAGACACCCTGTGAGGTCGGTGGGGCCTGAGAGAGCTCTGAGAGAACTGCCCTTGAGAGAACAGCTCTGAAAGAACTTATGACTGGCCCAAGGTCACACCAGCAGCTGCATGTGGAGGAGTGGGGAATCAAATCCGGTTCTCCCAGATTAGAGTCCGCGCTCCTAGCCACTATACGAAACTGGAAATCAAAAGGAAGAGAGATGAGAGAAAGCTGTCCCTGTGAGGGCTGTGTATATACATATTCCTTCCCATGGGAACTGAACATTTTGAAAAAATAACAGTTAGAAAGCAGGAGGGGGGCCAGTCCCTCCCTTAAACAAGGGTATATCTTAATAACTGGGGGGCTACCAAAGAGAGTGGCGAAAAATGCCAGCCAGGTTTGAATCCCCACTCTGCCACGGAAGCTCGCTGGGTGACCCAGGGCCAGTCACACACTCTCAGCCTAACCTACCTCACAGGGTGGTTGTGAAGATAAAACGGAGGAGAGGAGAACAATGTAACCCATTTTCGGTTCTCATTAGGGAGAAAGGCAGGGTGTAAATAAATAAAACAAGAACGAAAATAAGCAAAAAAAATTTCAGCTGCTCAAACGAACAGTTCTGCTGCACTCCACACATCTCCCCAGGAAGAGTGAGGACAGCTCGGTGGTGTTTGCATAGGTCAAAGAAACTTCATTTTACTTTTCCTCTTTAAAAGGCTTTTAGCAAAACTGATTAGAGCTTTGTTACCAGCAGGGTGTTTAAAAGAGGAATGAAGGGAAGGGATCTTAAGCAAGCGACTGCATTTTATATGCCTGGGTAGTTTTATTCCTGTAAGAGTTTGGAGACAAAAGAATAACAACCCTCTCTATTACCTAAAGCACAAAAGGCGGCTGAGCAGCAAGAGCAAAGGATCTTGGGGGGGGGGAAGGAGGGAGAATGTGCTTTTCCAAAAGGCTTAAGAAGAAATGAAGGAGGGGGGTTAATCTACAAATTACAGAGCTTTGAGTCTGCAAGGAAGTCATGTCACATAAAGACACGTACTGGAAATAGCTACCAATTAACCATGCAGGTTTTTTTAAAAAAAACACTTTGCCAGTGGGACACTCATCCCAGTTAGGCTGAAGGAGCCTGAGTTACCCTTTGTTTGAATCCTGGTAAATCCCACTGATTCCAATGGACCTTTCTTTCAGGTAAGGCTGTGCACAGACATCCGCTTTCCCTCCCGCATGCTCAAGCCCAGCTGCCATCTGTCTCCACAACCCATTAGGCTAACTTACTGATCAATGACTCAGACCCCGGCTTTCCCCGCTGCTTCGGGCAGGCTGTCTACCTTCTTAATAGACATGTAAATAAAGCATAGCAAGAACATTCACTTCAACATTTGTTCAGGTTTGGAAACACACACACACACACACACACACACACACACAGGGAAAATGCAGAAATGTTCCAGCAAATGACGTGAGGGTGTCACAAGAGCCGGTCCCTAGCACTCTCCTGAGCCCATCTTCTAAAGAAAACAGGAAGAAGCAGGATGAACCTGTTCCCTCAACCCACACTCAGATTGATCTCAAAATGCAGCGAGTACACTCTTCTAGCGGGTTTACTACTTAAATAATGTATATCTCTGTGCCGCCTCAGGGTCCTCAGCGCTGAGGCCACAGCTGGACGCTACCACATAGAAGGCCCCAGTGTCACTCAGAGCTAAAACTAATCTGTGGAAGAGGAACTGTCAAGTGAATTCCCACAACTTTAGTCAGTTTTATTGCTCTATAGCAGTCCCAGTAACAGATCCAGTTGGAGCCAGTGAATTTCTTAAAAAAGACATTGTCCCCCAAAGCTGAATTTCAGAAGCAGAAACTAATTTAGGGTGATTCCGCTCTAGACCTTAAATTCTGGTTCATCCCTGTCCCCAAACTTACATTCTACACTAAACGCTAGTTAACCCCCGTAATTATCTTGGGATATTTTTTGTTTCCACATTAAATTAAGGTTACCCCAGTTTTGCTCCACACTTGTCCCGGGATAAATGAATGCTGTTATAACCAGGGATAAATGCAAGAGATTGTGTTATGAGCTGAACAGTGGTAAAACCAGGGGTGAGATCCAAGTGTGGAAAGGACAGTGCCAAATTGTGCCCAAATTTTATTTTAGCCCTAGGAAGTTCATAGCATTTAAAGCATGGATTTCAATGATCTTAGACTGAGTAACACTGCATAGAATTGCACTGTCCTATTTTTTACACAGGTATAACAGTGGGCATAATACTTGCCGACCCAGGATGAATTTGGTCCATTTCCCTTCTCTCCCTGTATTCCCTACTGGTGACATGTCCTTGCCATTCGCATTGCTATACATTTTAAAAGAATTCACGAATACCTTCAAAGCCATCATTATCTATGTCTCCCAAATTGGCAATGGATTCTCCAAATCTTGCTGCATACAAGTCACTCCCAGCCAACGCTATGTCCAGCTCTATCATCTCCGCTTCCTAAAAGGAAAATACATAATGATTCTACAATACAATGATGCTAGGCACAGGAGGACAAGTGATTAACGTGCTACCCTGGGGGGCACAGCCCTATGTGCGCCACCTTCTGAAAGGTGAAAACAAGAAGACTTTTGTGCAGGCACAACCAGCCAAAGTCTGGGATAAACAAGATGCCATTGAGTAAGAGAGAGTTAAATAAATGTTTAACTTGGCAGGATTATGTCCAACATTGATTTTATGCATTATCATTTTTTATCTATTAGTTTAAAGCTGCTACTCATCCAATTTCATCAAATTCACAAGAAAACTTACTACCCTTAACACACTGTTTTATGAACAACAAGCTAACTGGCTTTTGAGCTACATGACAGATACAGCGCTAAAACAAATCCTACAACCTTCCATTTGGTTTTACTCCAACAAACTAAGCATTAAGTCCATAGATATCTAAATCAACCCATGATTAGTATATCTCCCTACCCCCATTTTATTTATTTAGAAAATGTACATGCCGCCTCTTCCAATACCTGCTTGAGGTGGCTTAAACTAAAACAACAAAACAAAACCATTAAAACAAGCCACTAAAAATCAAGTCAAAGTCATAAAAACAAGGCTGAGCATAAAAACAACATAAAACATTTTCCTTGAGAACCATGGTAATCCATGCTCTGATTACAGGTTACTGTACTGAGCTTTACATGGGACTGCAATAGGTCCAGAGCCTTCACTTGACTGAAAATACAGCAGCCAGGTTACTGCAAAGGGTGGGTACCGCAATCACATCACCCCGTTGCAGAAAAATCTGCACTGACTGCCTGTTTGTTCCCAGGCAGAATTAAAAGTGCAGGTTCTTACCCTGAAAGCCCTAAATGGTTTGGGTACCTGAAGGACCACCTCCTCCCATATTGTCCAGCCTGCCAGTTAAGATCCGCCTCAAAAGCCCTCCTGTCTGTGCCCCTGCCTTCAAAGGTCAGGCGGGCAGCAACCAGATACAGGGCCTTTTCAGTACTGGCACCTCGCTTACAGAATGCTCTTCCCATAAGGCTCACGTGGCAACTATATAACTTTCTTTTAGATGCTAGGCCCAAATATTTCTGCTTATACAGGCTTCTGATTACTTAAACGTTTTTAACATACTTTCTAGTATGTTTTAGCCTGTTTAAGACTCCCTCTACGCTGCTCCGTATTTTACGTTCTTCTGTATTTTTGAATGTTGAGTTTTAGTAGCTTTTATGACGTTCTATGTTTCTATTAGGTTTTATTCTATAAGCTGCTTCAGGCAGGTTCCCTGGAAAGGAAGCATAGAAATTTTCCAGGCTGAAAGAAAAACCCTGTGAGGCAGGTTATAAAGAAATGAGTACTTACAGAGCCTGAGTTGATATAGACATAAACCTTTCCTTCTTCTCTGACTTTGCTGTGCATTGGAGCACCAACCAGTAAGTCTGAGAGGCCATCACCGTTGAGATCCACCGCACAGACGGCAGCTCCGAAGTAGGAACCAAGCTGGCCAAGCACAAGAAAGAGGCGGTTACGAAAATATTTAAAGCAAATACACTGTCAATACAAGCCATAGCCTTAATCAAGAAACGTTACCTTTTTACCCTTCAATTCAGTCAAAATGGGTAGATTTGTCTCCACTTTAAAAATATATGCCTAAAATAAAGATAACAGAAAGTGCTCTTAGGGTTGCACTGTAAAAGCGAATCCTTACAAGAGCATAAAGTATAAAGGTAAAGGTTCCCTTGCTCGAAAGCCAGTTGAGTCCAACTCTAGGGTTGCGGTGCTCATCTCCGTTTCAAAGCCGAAGAGCCAGCGCTGTCCGAAGACGTTTCCGTGGTCATGTGGCCAGCATGACTAAACACCAAAGCGCACGGAACGCTGTTACCTTCCCACCGAAGTGGTACTTATTGATCTACTTGCAATTTCTTGCTTTCGAACGGCTAGGTTGGCAGGAGCTGGAACTAGAGACGGGAGCTCACTCCGTCATGCGGCACACTCGGCTCTCGAACTGCTGAACTACTGACCTTCCACAGCCTGCAGTTCAGCGTCTTAACCCCTTGAGCCACCGCAGCTCCATAGCATAAAGTATACTTATTGTGAATTTACTTAGTACAGTGAGAGGACACTTCCTGCTGTCCATTCTCAGCCATGCAAATTACAGCGAATCGTGACCTCCCAGGGTTCTACCACACACTGATGACTGTCTCCGTCCTCATTCACTGAAGTAACTCAACATGTAGGCTAATCCCCCACAGACATCAGCCATTTGGGATCAACCTGACCCAGTTCCGAGAGTCATAAGTCACGAGTCAGTCCAAATGCATATCGTTCCTATGAATGGATCACTTTTACACATGAATAATCTGCTCTACTAAATGTAGGTAGCAAATAATCCTTAGGGTCAAACCAGAGAAGACACTGGAAGTTCCAGAACTGGAGAATATTTTAAAATTCATTTATCTGGTGCACATGGACCCAATTCTGATTATGACAATAGTTGGGGGGGGCATAAGGATGCCAACCTCCAGAAGGGACCTGAGGATCCCCCAGAATTACAGCTCATCTCGAGACTATAGAGATCAGGTCCCCTGGAGACCATGGAGGTTTTGGAGGGTGGACTCTATGACACTGTACTCCACTGAGGTCCCAGTCCTCCCCAGGCTCCATCCCCAAATCTCCAGGAGTTTCCTAAACTAGATTTGGCAACCCAAGCCCCCATCCCCCACCGGTGGCCAGGGGGGACCTGGCAACCCTAGCGGGGTGGGAAATAATCATTCCATCAGTGCCCTTTTTCCTGTGGCCACATGGAGCTACTATTAGCCCCAAGTTCAGATACATTTATGCCAACTGAGTTATTTTAGATCACGAAAATGACACAGGGTGAGGTCCTGATCAGAATTAGGCCATCAAATAGCCAATAGTTGATTTTTTAAAAAAATGCTTGGAGCTCCAATCACGGAATTACCAACCTGTCAGGACCTGCCCTTGCTCAGCCTGAACATGGGAGAAAGAACCGTCAAGGAGAGAGGAGCCCACCCCACCCCCATGCCCCTACGATACCCCAGGCTCCAAGCATCCTAGGATTCCCACGGGAAAACCCACCTAGGATTCCCACGGGAAAACCCATCTATCGCAGCAGATTCCCCTTTGAGATCTCATGGACTGGGCACATAAGGAAACCCACCAGCAGCCCCATAAGACCTCTGACAACCATCCCTTCCATACTACTGAAAATGCTAAATCTGGTTTTTTACATGCAAATAATGGACACCCACTGTGAAACAAACATTAACTCTTACTTTACCAGTCTGTTCCTGTTGGGGGGCACCTCCAACAATGTCCACACTGTTTGGCGAGAGGAACCGACCTGCTCCGACGGCATACCCTGTGCCGCAAATTAATACAACTGGGTTTTGGTTCCATAAAATTTACATTAATCCTCTGCACTGATTCACACAACTATCTAGAAACACCATGACCCCTTGACAACTGCATCCAACTCCCCACGTAAGATTATCCTTTCGTATGGCACTGAGGAAGTCTTTTTTAAGCAACCAATAGCTGGTAACGTAGATTGCTAGCTTAACATGGATAAGGAGCCCAGAGACGCATCCTTTAAGCTCTTACCAACCTGTAATTACTTACACCCCTTTACTGCCGTGAGTTACTCTGAGAGCCAGCATGGTGTAGTGGTTTAGACTAAAGCGCCACACGAAGTCAGCTGGGTGACCTTGGGTCAGTCACAAGTTCTCCCAGAGCTGTTCTCTCAAGAGCAGTTTTCTTAGAGTCTCTCAGCCCCACCTACCTCGCAGGGTGTCTGTTGTGGGGAGGGGAAGGGAACGTGATGGTACTTTGAGACTCCTTAGAGAAAAATGGGGAATAAAAACCTACTCTTCTTCTGAATTACTCTGTCCCTCAACTTTACTTCTCTAGCTGAAAAATAAGATGTCCTTATATTACTGTTAGGGTTGGTTAGGCTGAATGCAATAAAAAAAATACTGCTCCCATGCTTCTACAGAATTAATACTGAGAGGGAGAACAGAGTGTTATAGGGAGATTTATATACCAGAATACACACACAGCCCTATCTCAAAGGTCAAGGCAAGTTAAAATGCCTCTAAATATCATAATCCCTCAAATCCACGGGTGTGGATTTTCTTTCTGGGCTGAAGATGATCTACTGTTCAAACACATGAAAGACATCCCCAGTGTAAACTCCATTTCCCCATACATACAACAGACTGGGACAAACATGCTGCCTTTTTTGAAGAATAAATGGGAATACGTATCTGCCCTTCAGGAAAACTAGTCGGACTTAACACACCTTACTGGATATCACCAGACAAGCAACATTTTTTAAAAAAAATCAAAACAACATGTTAACTTGCTCAAAACACTGATCTTTTGGACCAAAGCTAAATACTGTGCACTGGATCTGGCGAACTGGTTCAGACTTTGGCAAAACCTCTGGAGGCAGACGAGATACATATACAGATAAAAAGGTAAAGGTTCCCTTGCTCGAAAGCCAGTCGAATCCGACTCTAGGGTTGCGGTGCTCATCTCCGTTTCAAAGCCGAAGAGCCAGCGCTGTCCGAAGACGTCTCCGTGGTCATGTGGCCGGCATAACTAAACACCAAGGCGCATGGAACGCTGTTACCTTCCCACCAAAGTGGTACCTATTGATCTACTTGCAATTTCTTGCTTTCGAACTGCTAGGTTGGCAGGAGGTGGAACTAGAGACGGGAGCTCACTCCGTCATGCAGCAACCTGGGTCTCGAACTGCTGAACTACTGACCTTCCACAGCCTGCAGTTCAGCGTCTTAACCACTTGAGCCACCGCAGCTCCTACACATACAGATATGGAGCAGCTATTGCAAAAGTGGCTGTGATGCTCATGTGACGCATGGTTGAGAGGTTCCCGATATCTTGATCTGCTGATCTGTCGCTCTTATTTGGATTGCACTGATGGAGCAATCGAATTAAGCTCATGCTTAATTCCCCCTTTAGAAGTCAACGGCCTTTTTTAAAGAAGTACTCATTTTTTAATTGGATTGTGTCTCAACATTTTATTTAAAAAATGAAAGTGCCATAAACAGTTAAACCACATCCTGCACCAAACAGATTCATTTCTTGCTCTTTAGCCTCTTCTGTACTGTACTAGAACAAGATCTGATCTACAGGAAATGGAACAAAATAAAGAGATAGAAAGGACCATAATCTTTACAGGATAGAGGCCTGAGATGCTATTTCTGAATGGTCCGCCATGTTAAAAAACTCCCCACAAATTAAGATAGCACATCGAAGAGAAAATTTCTGTCCTAGTCCCCTCTCTATGGACTAGCTTCCTGCTTGCAGGGAGAATTGGGGGAGTGTCAGCTAGCTGCCATGCTTTCTTTGTTTTCTTTCGTCCCTGGCTTTTGCACAGCCGCACATGCTTGCTTTGCTTAGCTACCGTGGGTAACATAAGGGAGGCGCTCTTTCCCCCGTGCGAACTGGTTCAGCCAGACAGTGCTATCAGCATAACCTTGAAGGGAAGGGAGGGCTTGAATTCCACTATGGGTGTGAATATTTCTGCTCTCAAGGGATTGGGGTGAGTCTCCCTTTCATGATGTAATATCCTGCCGGGAGAATTCCCGCGCATGCGCTTGGATTTCATTTGCTTAGCTAGATGCAGCATCAGAGTATATGTATGGAGCCCCTTGAACTAATCGTCATTCCTGACAATGTAGCTGTACCACTTGGCAACAGACCAGTATTCCAATAAAACATAGCCTTTTCAGGAGAGTGTGTTTGGACCTGCTTGCTGTTGACCCTGACAGGGAGCAATTTAAAAAAGCATCCCTCATTTGCATTCTGAAGTGGTATGGTTCATTTCACCACCTCGGGGTGGTTCATTTCTACCACCTCATTCTGCCCCAACAGAACATTTCTGCTCACATAAGGGCTCTTGTGCAAACAGAAACCCTCATCAGTCATCACAAGAAGTCCTTGCATTAAATCAACTTGGCTGCATCCCGTCTGCTGTTCCTGCATATTTCAGCAATACCTTCCAAAACAACGGCCTTCTTTGAACAAATCATACTGCACGCCCAAACGGGACTGTAAGAATGGCACCAAATAGCCTTTTTATTTTTATGCACATCAACACTGCTCAGAAACGAGGTGGGAGGAATCAATGCTTGATCTTACACTAGCTCTTGTGAAAAAGTATTGCCCCCCCAAAAAAGATGGAACCAGAGGTGCTGCCAAAATTCAGCTTAAGGTGAACAACCAATAGTAAGTTTGAGAGCCCACCTGGACAGAACCCCAAACCAACCACCAGTGGAGTCTCGTGAATGGGTCTGCAGAGTTCTGGGTTACCCTTAGACAACAGTAGGTCTAACTTCACATACACAGAGGCCTTTGTAACACTGAAAACCAGGGCTATTTTTGGGCAGGAACGCACAGGAACGGAGTTCCGGCTGGCTCCCAAGTTGGCCACGCCCAGCAGGAACTCATTAGCATAATAGGCCACACCCAACAGCAGAAACTCATTAGAATTGGCTACACTTAGGGGGTGTGGCCTAACATGCAAAGGAATTCCTGCTCCAAACAAAAAGCCCTGGGTTTTGACAACAAACAAGGTAAACAGAATAAGAAGCAAAAGGTGGGTGTGGTTGGATGACCACACTTCTGGTAACATGGGGGTGTGGCCTAATATGTGAATGAGATGTGCTGTCAGGGGTGTGGCCTAATATGCTAATGAGTTCCTGCTGTTGGGTATGGCCTATTATGCTAATGAGTTCCTGCTGGGCTTTTTCTACAAAAAGAGCCCTGCAACTGTATCATCAACCAACATTACTAGGAGGTCTGTGTTCATGTGCGGTGAGGCTTTGAGCATCCTGCGGCCAAAGAAAGGATGATGTCCTTTTCTATTGTATTATTCGACAACTCACGGAGAGAATGGGCGATTCTGCATCTAGCATTCACATTTTTTCAGCACTGAGGGAAAAGTGCAGCTCAAAACCACATTCAAATACCCAGGGGCAATGCTGTACTGACTGCAAAATCACCCCTGAATGCAGAAGGCACCATAAAACCCGATGATCAAAGGAAGTGAAAGCAGCACGCAATGCAGAGGGGGATTTCTGTTCCAAGGTGGGTTTTGTAAAAAAAAAGCGGAGGGAAAAGCCAATGCAGAATCACCCCATATTATCATTTCAGCTATCAGGGACAAGTACTGCCCTTCCTGTGACCTTTACCATGCACAGCAAGGCCAAACACAGCCAGCAAAGGGAAACTTATCTGTATTAAAGTGGAGAACCATATAAAACATATGGGTAATATGCGTTACCTAAATAGCTCCCAAACTTTACTTGATTATCTGCATCCACATACGGAAGGAAGGTATTTGCTGTTTTGTTGTATACAAAGATGGAGCCAGTCCAATAAGTAGATCCTGGAGCTCCCATAATAATTAAATCCTGGAAGAAAACAAAAGGCTTATGTCTTAAGTTCTTAAAGAGAATCAGAGTGAGTCATATTGATTCCTGCTCTGTCTGGTTTATTGTCTGCAGTATTACCTAGCTTTAGCCAAGTTTGGTCAACTTGTACATTGATCACTAGATACACGTACTATGTTTAATATATTTTAAAAACGCGTCAGTTCCTCTGGATTAAGTCTGAGATCAATTCCAAGTGGGTCACAAGCAAAATGAAAAACTGCCCTTTTCCACAGAATATTTTAGAACTCACCATTCATATCCAGAAATTAAAAGGAGCACAGTGAAGTACAGTGATCTTTACAGCCATAAAAGAAGCCCTGTTAGACTTATTACTGCCTTGAATAGGTTATTCTGAATCTGACCATAAAATCTTCTACTCTGTTCTATTATTTTTATCTTTCCAAAATAGAGAAGGTAATTCTGTACTTTTTTTTTTTAAAGGCTACCTGACATGTTTTAAATATCTTGTCGCAATGTATTATCTGGTTTTTAAAGGCACAGAATAGCTTCCAAATACGACCACAGTGGCTCAAAATGGGCAAGAACGCAAGGAGTCACTTACACCACTGCAAAAGTTACACAGCACGGTTGCATTGTTGAGGAATAAGGTAAGGCCAATGCTCCCCCCACCCACCCAGACTCCCCTTAATATTATAAATGTTTGCTGCAGTTATAGGGTCCAAAGTCCCACAAGCAGGGTCCCACCCCGTCCCTTAATCACAACTGCTGAGCACTACCACTGTGCTACACAAACGCAACCAAACCCTTGGCACAACACAGGCTTGCCAGTCAAGCACTGGCAAGAAGCAGTAGGCTCAGGGAATGTGTGCTTTTGTGCAAACTGCTGTTGTTAGCAGGTACTCATTTGCATATTAAGCGACACACCCCTAATGTAGCCAATCCTCCAAGAGCTTACAGTAGCCCCTGTAAGAAGAGCTCTGTAAGCTCTTGGAGGATTGGCTCCATTAGGGGTGTGTCGCCTAATATGCAAAGGAGTTCCTGCTACAAAAAGAGCCCTGGATGACACATCGCCTCCGGAACCTGAAAGTGACATCGCTGCACTAGGGCAATGCTCTAGGATCCCACTGGAACTCTGGCATTTCAATGGACAACAACGGCATCACCCCAAAGCGATGATGCCACTTCCAGGTTCGTGCCAGAAGCGATGTCACGCCACTGGAGCGGTGGTGATTCCCCCGGGCACCCGACCGAGCGGTGGTGGGGGTGAAACGCTAGCAGCCAGGGGTCTCCAGCTACAGCCCTAGCAGGCCCAGCACATTAACGACTCAGCCCCCAGCACTGAGTGCTGTTGAAGGGGGAGGGGCAGACAGTATCCTTGCTGGAGGAATAGAGAGCAAGAGACGTACTTGCAAGGGCTTTAGCCCCATGCGGGCATGCAGCTGCTCAGGCCTGTAGCTATGGTGGGGCATTTCGGGGCGCCGCCCCCTCAAATGTGAGGCACACCCCCACAAGAGCTACTGCCCCTCTCCCCCCTCCTGTCACATTAAAAGGGTCCTCCAGCTGATCAGCGGGAGCCCGTGGCCCACCGATCAGCTGGAGGGCCCTTTAAATCTTGCAAGAAGGGAGGGGGAGGGCAGCTGCATGACTTCCCTGAACTCCAAGCGCAGGCAGCCCCACAAAATTTCCCCATGCCCCATCAACCCGACATTTCTTGCTATGGGGTCGCTACTGTTGAGAGGCTACCAGAACCGAGCGCAGAGCCGAATGTCACTTGCTCAGCCCAGGCTTTGGTAGCTGCTCGGCCGCTGCACACCTCCCCGGGTTCCACAGCTGTGGCTCTGGCAGTTCCTTTCCTTTTCCTTTTATACCTTCAGATGCTCACTGATTCACAGATCTTGAGCAGCAGAAGAGACTTGCTTCTTTTCTTTTTTTTTTGATGCAAGGGCTAAAAGGACTGAGACAGAATTTGCAGTTGCTAGAGTAATCTTAGGATCCTTATCGCTGAGCAAAAAAGCTAGAGTTTCCAGAATGCAGAGGGACAGCTGGCTGATTAAAGGCTTAATATAGTGATCCCTTATTTTCTCAAAGAACCTGCATTCAAGGATGTATCTATCCTATTAAGGCCACAGGGGCAGATTCTATCAGAATAGGGCCTATTCAAAAATCTCCCTGTAAAACAATTCCAGGAATAATATTCAGTCTTGCAAACAAAAGGGTTCCACAGTAACATGGGATGGTAAAATAGTGCATATAGGAAGGTAAAGACCTTGGGAAAGAAAGACCAAAAGACAGGGGTGAGCAAACTTTGCGGGCTCTCAGGATCAGACTACAATAATCGATTTCTAGGACACGCTTTTTGATCAGAGAAAACGCTTTGGATATGCCCATCTCAAAAATATCATTAATCGACATTCCAGCTATCATCAATTTTTCACCCACGGCTTTCAGCCAAGTCGATTTGTGGGTATCTCGATTTAGAGAGGCTAACAAACCGTCTTTGGCACGGAGCTGTTTTAATCTCAATTTAAAGGAATAAAGCCGTGCTCTGGCTTCCAAGGATATCTGTCCGAATTCTGCCCGCAATGGCTCTGGCAGTTGTGTCACTGCCTCCCAGTAAGGTAAAGGTAAAGGTTCCCTTGCTCAAAAGCCAGTCGAGTCCGACTCTAGGGTTGCGGTGCTCATCTCCGTTTCAAAGCCGAAGAGCCAGCGCTGTCCGAAGACATTTCCGTGGTCATGTGGCCGGCATGACTAAACGCCGAGGCGCACGGAACGCTGTTACCTTCCCACCGAAGTGGTACCTATTTATCTACTTGCAATTTCTTGCTTTCGAACTGCTAGGTTGGCAGGAGCTGGAACTAGAGATGGGAGCTCACTCCGTCATGCGGCAACTCGGATCTTGAACTGCTGAACTACTGACCTACCACAGCCTGCAGTTCAGCGTCTTAACCACTTGAGCCACCGCAGCTCCTCCCAGTACCTTCCAGTAAACATACCATGACCCTCTCCTGCTTTAACAGCCCTCAGTCCTGGGGGCTAAGATGTCCCCTGATCATCACCCCGTGAGCTGCAACTGCACATCAGCATGGCAATGTGTGCTGCACTAGCACATGGAAAGGTTGAGAAATGGCGGCTGGTGCTACATAAGAAGAACCGTCTTATAAGCACCGTCTAGCCCAGCATTCCGACTCCAGCGGTGGACAATCAGCCGCCTCCAAGAGGCTCCAAAAGCCAATCGCCCTGTTGTTTTAACCTTAGCGGCTGGGATTCATGGGTACCTCTTAGTTTTTTCTTTTTCGTATTTGGAGAGGGCAATAATATAAAACTACAGCTACAAAGATACACTTAAAAGCAGCGAGAAGCAAAACTAGAAACTGACAATGTGAAAGCTCACACCCTGGAAAATTTCGCTGGTCTTTAAAGTGCTACTGGTCTCAGATTTTGTTCTACTACCGCAGACTAACATGGCTATCCACCTAAAAATTAGGGGGAAGGCCTTCCTATTATCTAGAGCTCCGTTCCAGTAGACAGCAATGAAGAGAATAAATAGAATGAAGAGCAGGCAGCCACATGGAAGATCTAGCAGATCAGGATGAGTGAGGATTTATGTTTTTTTTAAAAAAACCACATATATACTTCTCAGTTCCTAGGACATAACAGCAGGTTCAACAGAGAAGCAATATCCAGGGGGGCAAAAAACATACCTCTATATAAAATGTGTGTATCCCAACCTGGCACGCTCCATGTTTCTCTCCGTATCTTTGCACGGCATCTGTATATTCACAACAGCAAAAATACGGAAAATGATTTGATGTATTCTCAGAACAATAATCCCCTACAAATAATATCACAAATTCTCCACAGCTGCTTTGACAAAGGAGTTGGGATTAAGCACCGACACCCAACTGGAGGATAATATCCTGCTGAGCAATGAGAGAATAAGGATTTGAGAAGTGACCCCTGTTCGTCACTGCTGAATCCTGATTTCGGAACTCTGGCTTACCAGATTCAAAGAAAAAAAAAATCAACAGACTCATTTTGGAAGAAATTATTCCAGTCCACTGGAACATCAGTGTAGTGATTTTTCTGGAAGTTTCATGAACAAGGTACATTTATTGTTCACCTTATTTCCCCCCCCATTCCTATTTCAGATAAAATGTGATGGAAACCTTTATAGCACTTTCCAAAGGGCCTCAAGACACAGTGAAAAGGTGCTCCTAAAATGCTATTTATTTGACAGGTCTTTCCATTCACCGTATTTGGATGGAGGCAGACACTGCAGGGGTCAGAATTGTCCACTCTCCAAAAGATAAGTGGGGACACACATATCAGGTATCTTGCTAGAGCCAGGATGAAAAGGAGATGGGAACTAGACTATCTGAAGAGTGTGGAAGAGCCGAGTTAATCTTCTCTAGGGTTACTAACCCCCTGATGGGGAGCGGGGGCTTCCACAGTTTCAGGGCCCCCAATCTGCCACTGGCCAGTGGGGGAAGCTCTGCTCTCGAAGAGTCCCAGTGTGCCCAACATGCCCGGAGGTGATGTCATCGCACCGGGCATTTGTTTGGGGGGACACTCTAGCATTCTGGTAAAAACTCTATGGTGACCATAGAGCTTTTACCCAAATACCAGAGCATCCCCTGAACAACATGCCCAGTGCAATGATGTCACTTCCGGGTGATGTCACTGCAATGCGCGCACTCTGCACGCATGCCATAAGAGTCCTGGAGCCAGCCTGGAGCCCCCCACTGGGATGAAAGTAAGTCCTGGCAACCCTAATTTTCTCCCATCATTCTCTTTTGCCGCTCCTAAAGCAAAGAGCCACAGTTAATAAGAACAGCTCCAAGAGCAAGTTGTAGTTATAGGTGATGAGAGAAGCGGGTGAGAATCTAGCAGGTCACTGCATATCTTTGTGAAACACAGTTTGCTCATCCATGACCTTACTTGGCCTTAGCATGCCATCTGGGCCAAGAGCAAGAAGAAAAACTATGGAAAACCATATCCATCTAGGTAGGGGGTCTTCAGTCTTTCCAGACTCAGAACTCACTTTTAATCATGGGCAGTATGATGGGAATCACTGAGCTATAAGCTTGCAGCAGGAACTCACATGACATCACAGTCACGTGACAAAAAGAGTCTTTGGAACCTGCTCTTGCTAAAGAGAAATTCCTCGCCATCACGGCACCTCCCCCCCCAAAAAAAAAGCAGCAAAAAATGTGGATCACAACCTGCAGATGGGGATCCAGGAGACATCTGAGGGTCCTGACCCACAGGATGAAGGCTCTAGGCTGCATAGTAAAGGGGGTGGCACCCAGGAGTGTATACTGTGAAGATACAGTTCTGTGCTATGTCTCTTGAGCAGAGGTGGACTGGCGCCACCAGTTCACCTCTACTCCAGGCCAATCATGGGACAGATACGATTTCAGGAAGCAGCAGAGGTTTTACTGGCCAACTCCCTCAAGTTGCCACAATTTTGTAATTCCTGTAAGAAATGTCACTTCGGATTATCTCCCCTTCAACCAAACTGAACACTTTGAACGTGTCTCTTATGTAAATGATGATTTTGAGATTAATGTGCTGTGGAATGAAAAAAAAAAATATATATAAAAATAAATGAGCAGCAACTTTGCTTACCCTGATAACAAGGACATATTCTTTGACTCAACAATGTCCGGAAATCAGGCGGTATCTCATAGCAAATGCCATTAGGAAGTTTGTCGTTATTTTTCATATGGTAGATATTTTTCCATCGATGGCCACAAACCTAAGCGAAAACAAAAGGAGGCATGTAAGAAGTGAGAAGACCACAAAGTCGACCTCACAAGGTCAAAAGATGATACTTACAACAATAGATCCATTTTCTCCAGGCTGCCTTGACAAACTGACTCCAAGCCACTGATTATCTCGTTCTTCCACACATCTCCTTCCACACCATTCCCCACTTGGATGACCTAGGACAAGGGGGAAAATTAAATTGCACTCTCTGAGAATGCACGAGCTGTACTAAAACTGTACTCCCATCTGCAAGTTACGCTGCCACACCTCAAAAGGAAGTTACAACAGCATAGCCATGACGTGACAGTAGTACTGGTGTTAAGTGCTTTGCGATCAGACCTATGGCAGCAGTAGTTGGGAGGTGGGGAATACAGACAAAAGAAGAGGTGAGTAAAAGAGCAGCCCAGTTACTTGAAACACTAGGCTCCCAAAGGGATTGGACCAGTTCCCTCTATTAATTAAAAATTATGTCTACAAAATAGATGTTATAGTATAAATAAACGCTCTCCGATTGGAGTTAATGTAAAATCACAGGTATCAGTCTAACCCTGAAAAGGTAGAAAAGAGCAAGAGTCCAGTAGCACCTTAAAGACTAACAAAATATTTGGCATGATATGAGCTTTTGTGAGTCACTGCTCACTTCTTCAGATACTGAAGAAGCAAAGATGCTGAAAATATCCGAAGAAGTGAGCAGTGACTCATGAAAGCTCCTACCCTGCCCTACTAAACTCTTGCTCTTCTCTACTGCTACAGACAGACTAAAAGGGACGATGGAGGACGGAATTCATACAAACCAAGTAGCCTATCCCAAGTAGGGATACAACAAATTACACAGGGCAGAAGGTCTGCAGTGCAGCAAGTACTAAAGGTGCAGTGCAGCAAGTACTAAACCCCCTATCATTGTATCAGGAGGTTTAGCCATCAGACCTCTTTGCACTTGCGCAGAATGAACTGCAGAAGTCATCTAGGAGAAGAAGAAGAGATTGGATTTACACCCTGCCCTTCAGTACCTGAAGGATTGCATTTAGATTACTGTATCTTTATTTATATGCCAATAAAAGGCTTTGGATTTGGACTACCTGAAGGAGTCTCAGAGCAGTTTACAATCTCTTTCCCCTCCCCACAACAGACACCCTGTGAGGTAGGTGGGGCTGAGAGAGCTCTGAGAGAACTGCCCTTGAGAGAACAGCTCTGAGAGGACTGTGACTGACCCAAGGTCACACCAGCAGCTGCATGTGGAGGATGGTCACTACACCAGACTGGCTCTCTACTATGGTCAAGTGTAATATGAGCAATTTTCACACGATCCAGTTTGGGGGACAGCTGTTTAACAGCAGACTCAGCAGATGCCACTGCAATCTCATCCTGAAGTCTTATTTGCTGCTTCCCTTGGGACTGAGCAAAAGAGATGCTTGCTCATACACAGATATACAGCCGTTGGAGTGGGCCGTATTCACTTTACTTGGCTACCAGTTGCACATGGCTGAAGACAGCAACCACGACCACCTCCCAGAAAGCCAGTTTTGATCTTCAAAAGACAGCTTGAGAGACCTGACAGAATTTTGGTCTCTACCATGCACAATATGTGCATGACTGCCATTTCCACCACCCCATCGAGTGTTCCCTCCTGCATTGCCAACAACTTCAACAGCCCAGACACCTGTTTCCTGGGCAAGTTCTCTGCTTCGTTTTCACTTGGGAGCTTTCCTTACATCCTTTCTAGCTCCTGGACCAGTTCTCCAGTCTCCTACATAACTACCTCTACTGACTTAAGAGCCCAGTGGCACCTTTAAGACCAACAAAGGTTTATTCAAGGTATGGGCTTTCGTCAATGGTGTGCCTCAGACTTATTCTGACATATTTATTGCTTTACAACTGTTGACCTTATAACCTTACGCTGCAGTCACACACACTAGATAATCCACGTTCAATGCACTTTCGAACTGGATTTTGCCGGTTCACAGAACAGTAAAAATCCAGTTGGGAAGTGCATTTGAAAGTCGATTGAAAATGGATTATTTAGTGTGTGTGACCGCAGCCTTAGCTTGTTATTTAATTCTGGTTTTGCATATTTTAAAGCATCTTCATCATGTTACATGTTAACTCGCTTTTCAGCCTGTCTGTAAGTTTGAAACTTACCTCCTGAGTCCCATTCCATTGAATTTGAAAAAGTGTGCATGCACGCAAGAGCTCATACCTTGAATGAACCTTTGTTGGTCTTAAAGGTGCCCCTGGACTCTAAATCTGTTATACTGCTTTAGACCAACACGGCTGACTACCTGGATCTACTTCTACTGACATAAGACTTCATCACCACCGGCACCTCGTTAATCACAAAATCCTGTCTTCTCTTCTTACGTACGGATGGCTGTGCTGAACCTGGTTGTGTGCCATCTGAGCCTCAGCTCTGCAAAGGCTGCGCCTGCCTTCGCAATGCGGTGTCAACAACAAAGCAGTGCAGACAAATCATAGTGCAATTTTGGTAGAACCAGGGAAATCCCCCCCGTGTTTCAGATCACATGTTATCACACTTGACAAGTCTCTGTACCTGTGGCCTACATACAGGTACCGTGTACTCAGCGGCTGAACAGTCTTTCCCTCCCCAAATCTAAAGTGGTGCCTGCTCACAGAAATTTGAACCCATGATTATTGAAAGAATTCCCTGCCAAACACTGGAAGAAGTCCCTGCCGCACAGATTTTCAGGAAAAACCACTCTCAGGAATTTCTGACTTCACTCTGCAAAAATAGTTCTGAGCTTCCCGATTCTTGAGAAAGGGGGAAGAAGAGAAGAAGAGACTGGATTTATACCCCACCCTTCACTACCCAAAGGAGTCTCAGAGCGGTTTACAATCTCAATCTCCTTTCCCTTCTCCTCCCCACAACAGACACCCTGTGAGGTAGCTGGATTTATACCCCACCCTTCACTACCCAAAGGAGTCTCAGAGCGGTTTACAATCTCAATCTCCTTTCCCTTCTCCTCCCCACAACAGACACCCTGTGAGGTAGATGGGGCTGAGAGAGCTCTCTCCAGAACTGCCCTTGAGAGAACAGCTCTGAAGTAATTTGTGACTGACCCAAGGTCACATCAGCAGCTGCGAGTGGAGGAGTGAGGGATCAAACCCAGTTCTTCCAGATTAGAGTACGCACTCGTAACCACTACACCAAACCGGAGGAGCAAAGCTGAATTTTATCACAGACTAAAATAATTCAAGTTGCATTTCCGTGACAGTCGTAAGATCAGTGGTATATTCTAAATGCCCAATACTGGAATCCTAAGCTTTCAATTTCTTTCCACTCTTACCTGCCCCCTACATAGACCTGTTTAGTGAAAAGCAAGTCACAACAGTCCAGATCAGGGACTCTAAACTGCACAGAAGTCTGGAATCACAACGTCACCTAAAACTAGAAAAAACACAGCAGTAGCTGAGTTCCTGGTAGAACAAAATGATTAGGCATGCCTTTTCAGCAGAATATTTATTATTATTTGGTGTAGTGATTAGGAGCATGGACTCAAATCTGGGAGAAACAAGTTTTATTCCCCCACTCCTCCACATGCAGTTGCTGGTGTGACCTTGGGTCAGTTACAAGTTCTGTCAGAGCTGTTCTCTCACGAGCAGTTCTCGAGAGAGCTCTCTTGGCCCCACCTACCTCACAGGGTGTCTGTTGTGGGGAAGGGGAAGGGACAGGTACTGTAGGCTGCTCTGAGACTCCTTTGGGTAGTGAAGGGCAGGGGGTGTAAATCCAATCTCTTCTTCTTCTTTAAAAAAATGTTTTTCCTGGGGACCCAAGGTGGCTGACAAGGTGCCAGAGAACAAATTACAGTAGAGTATCAATAACATCAACACTTTTGTTTCAAAAGGCCTATTATAGACCTTCCTGCCCAAACTTTACATCCAACATTTCTGTCAACCCCTGATGAAACACACTTATGTCATCCCCAGAAACAGGAAATGCAGGCGCCCCCTCACACCTGTTTGCGTACAGTAAGATCGTCCCCATGACCAAAATGCCCTGGAACGAGCCGAACAGGAAGAGAGCTCTCTGTGGGAGGGCAAGGTGAGAAGGAGACGATGGAGATGCGGTCCTTCAAGTACAAAGCACCCAGAGCATGGACAGCTTTAATAGGTAACAGACAGCACCATCAAATATTTAATTTACGACATTTCTCAGTGGTTTCTCCTAGTTGCCCCCAACCTAGCCACGGGACCTCCGTCTTCGATGGGTTCAGCATCAGGCTGCCACCTAAACTAGATGAGAGAAAAGGCAGTTCTCCTTGGGGGTGTTTCAGCAGAGGTTGGACGATTATTTGTCAGCGATGCTTTAGGTCTTTCTGCAGGGTGCAGAGGGCTGGGCTGGATGGTCTTTAGGGCCCTTCCAACTTTTTGATTCTATGATTCTATGACTTCATCTGCAGCCTATTCCATAAGGATGGGGTCACCACAGGAAACATTCCTTGGGGGGGGTATTTGTGTGTGTGTGTATGTCTGCCTGGAAGTCATGGTTGACTTCCAGAAAGTAGGGCTGCCAAGCCGCGGCGGGGGATCTGCACATCTTCACAGGATCCCTGCCGCGGGGGACAGCGATACGCGTTGCACCGCCGTCGCCAGGATGTGACGCTACGTGTAGCGTCACATCCTGGCGACGGCGGTGCAATGCGTATCGCTGTCCCCCGCGGCAGGGATCCTGTGAAGACGTGCGGATCCCCCGCCGCGGCTTGGCAGCCCTACCAGAAAGCCCTAGTGGGGCTTGGATGTTTCAGAGAGGTGGCTTGCTATTTCCTGCCTCTGCATCCCAGCCCCGGTATTCCTTGGTGGTCTCCCATCCAAGTACTTGCCAGGGTCGGCCCTGCTTGGTTTCTGAGGTCTGATGAGATCGGGCTTGCCTGGGCTATCCAGGTAAGGGCAACACAGGAAACATTCTCATCTTCGCAGTCATGGATCTCGTCTCTTTCAAGGAGGAAAATGAGAAGCAATCCTTGTTGTGAGGGTCCTAAGGTCATAACAAATCCCCATCGGCTGCAAAACGTGTGCTATGTAAAGATTATATGTGTTGTCCTCCCTTACCCCTATAAAGCATTGTTAGTCCCTTGTGAAATGAGTAACTGTAAATCGCTCAGAGCCAGCAGCTCTGCAAGGATTGAGCGATCAATAAATTGAAAGATTATTTATTATTTATTTATAAGGACATAACAGAATCCATGCTCGATCAGGCCAATGGCCCATCCCGGCCAACACTTTGTGTCACAGACTGGCCAAAACCCAAATGCCACCAGAAGATCCACCGGCAGGGCCAGAACTCCAGAAGCCCTCCCCCCTGTTGCTCCCCCAAGCACCAAGAACTCTCTCAACTTCTCCCCACCCCACCCCATGCATAATTTAAAAAAACCCTGTCATGTCCTCCCCTTAGTCGTCTCTTCTCTAAACTGAAAAGTCCCGGACCCTTCAGCCTTTCCTCGTAGGGAAGGTGCTCCAACCCCCTCGTCATCTTCGTTGCTGTCCTCTGTACTTTTCCCCGCTCTGCAACGTCCTTTTGGAGATACGGTGACCAGAACTGTACACAGTATTCCAACTGAGGTTGCCCCATACAAAAGGTCAACGTGTATTGCCTCTTTCAAAGGTGCGTGTCACCATCGGAATCACACAGCGCTCAATACACAGATGTGAATCAGCTCTAGAAAACTTCAAAGTCTAGAAGAGAAGTTCCATCTTTCATTCTTGAAGCATACATGCACAGATTGATCAACAGGACACCATGATCAGGGGACATTTCACTCAAGAGGACCCTTTTTCTTGAAAGACCACATTTTCTATAAAGCCACATACCCATGGGGGTGGATATGAAATGCATCAACATCAGTGCATCAAACAGCATCAACTTATCCTTGAAACCCAGCATTCCCAGGGGGAAAAGAAATTAAGAGAAACTCCCTTTGATTTAGACTCCTGTCAGCATAATTTTTAAAATATGTGGTACTTCACTCACGGTTTCTGGTCTTTACTGACTGTAATTATCATTGAACTTTGCTTGGAAACTCTTGAACCCCTGTTATTTATCATACTTAAAAAGGTTTATCTTAAGCTCCCACAAGTTTATGAAATGAGTGTTCAGAGCCAACAGTAGAAAACAAGTCCGGGCACAAGGTTCTGAAATACAATTTTAAGTCATCAACAATCCACTTTTAAACTGCAAAGTGACTTTCCGTCTCTCAAACTCTAGATGAATTTTAAGATGGGAGTTTACATTTTGCCAGGTTTATGGCTGTAAGAATACACGTCCAGCACACAGTCTCCAAATAAGCGACCATCTTAAATTCACACATTAGTTATATGTACCTAGGGAAATAAAAAACTTTTCCCATATAGCCTTATTTAAAGTGATTGCCTTCCATTCAGGGTCATCTTTCTTTTTTGTGTAATTACGGCAATGCAATTTTTTACGACCCATTTTACGTCAGGAACACTGAAGACCACTGATGCTGCTTTCAGACGTCATCTCAAAGAGACATGAAGCCTGAAAATATATGAATCCACCTAACAGAAAGGACTGACACACCCCTTGCTCCCAAATTTTGGCGCAGAATGCGAAGACGGAGCATGGGCTTAAAATCAGCTCTGCTTATCCATAATGTACCCACGGCAGCATACACCTTGGCTGCCATTAGTTCCAGTCACTGCCACCCACCAAACCAGCCGGGATTCTAAACCAGGGTTTAATCCAGGTCTAGAATCCCATTTTGTGTGCAGAAAGCGAATTCCAGTTAAAACCATATAGTTGCCTTAGTGTGCCATAGGTAACAGGAGACAATTTTAAATCAGGATTCTTCATAGAGAGCCATAAGAGGAGGGAGGGGCAAGGTGCCTGTGAGCCAGCCAACAAACCAGCTCCATTCACATCATCTCAGTCTGATAATGCAGTCCGTGTCTATTCTGGCTCGCACATTGACCACTGGTTTTACCTACGGATACTGTTAAACGCCATTGATTTAGTAAAGGTAAAGGTTCCCTTGCTCGAAAGCCAGTCGAGTCCGACTCTAGGGTTACGGTGATCATCTCCATTTCAAAGCCGAAGAGCCAGCGCTGTCCGAAGACGTTTCCGTGTTCATGTGGCCGGCATGACTAAACACCAAGGCGCACGGAACGCTGTTACCTTCCCACCAAAGTGGTACCTATTTATCTACTTGCAATGTCTTGCTTTTGAACTGCTAGGTTGGCAGGAGCTGGAACTAGAGACGGGAGCTCACTCCATCATGCGACACACTCGGGTCTCGAACTGCTGAACTACTGACCTTCCACACCACAGCCTGCAGTTCAGCGTCTTAACCACTTGAGCCACCACAGCTCCTTATTGATTTACACAGATGCAAAAGATACTTCTTGTCATTTTTGTTTGGTGGGTTTTGCAGCTATCTGCAGTCTCATCTTACTTGAACTGAATTGCAACACTTGAACACTCCCCATTCCCTCTAATTATATAAATAAAATACAAAGAGGTTAAACAGAGAGAGCTGCAGGAAAAACAGGGCACCATGGTTCATTGTACATTCACCAAGGAAAGCACCATCCTATCAAATCCATGATCAATTAAGATTTCAAAGCGAACGATGCTGCGCTGAGCCTATAACCTGCGGGCAGCCATCAAAAATGTACCTGGGCACAAGAGAACCCTGGCCTGTCTGCTCCTCTGCTAAATAAGCCTTCCAACAACTCGGGTTTTATCATTTTAGGGGCTTCACTGAGAACCGAGAGGGGGAAAACCACCGTGATAGATAAGGAGGAGGGGGAAGAATGAGTTTACAGGAGTGCTTGGCCACCGGATGTGTTCAACCAATCTTGCGTAAGGGCTTTTGGAGAGCGTTGCCAGACAGGGAACATCGTCTTTGGCTGCACACCAACTCCCAATTCCACTCACCCACTTGGAACAGGTCACAAGTCCTCTTGGGATTCTTCCCAATTTGGCATTTGAAAATCGCACCTGGGTTCACCACCGAGCTGTTTGTAGACCAGTTGGCTTTAGGAGCTCCCACGACAAGCCTGGAGGGGGAGGAGGGAGGGGGGAAGAATAAAATATCAGCCAGAGAGTCAAACTCCTGGAGACTGAATGAGTATTTGATGACAGCCCTCAATTCCCCCCTGGGACAGAGTCTTTCCGTTTCCCCACCACCACCATCACCTTTGCTTTTCAAAAGAATGCCTCTAGCCCACACCATTACAGAGCCCGTGTTCCACTGTGACTTCGGCACACACTCTCCACCTAACCTACCTCACAGGGCTGTTGTGAGGTTGAAATGGGAAGAGAATGACACGAACCGCTTTGAGTAGCTCTTCAGGGGAAAGGCAGGGCAGCAAATAAACACAATGGGAGACCTACCGGGGATGCTGGTCAGTTTCCTCCCCCCGCCTAAAAATGTCAGCTTTAAAACTAGGGGCCAGTGGGTTGCCAGGTCTGCCCTGGCCACTGGGAGGGGGGATGTTGGGGGAGGCTTGCCAGATCCAGGTTGGGAAACCCCTGGAGATCTGGGGATGGAGCCTGGGGAGGACAGGGACCTCAGGGGGCTACAAGGCCAACAGAGCCCACCCTGGGAAGCATCCATTTTCTCCAGGGGGACTGATCTCTGCAGTCTGGAGATGAGCCCTAACTTCAGAGGCTGTCACCCTCAGACCCACGCAGCGCTCCATGCACACGCGTGAATCAGCTCCAGAAAACTTTTTAAGTGCTAGAAGAGAAGTTCCGTCTTTCATCTTTGAAGCACGCACACAGATTAACCAACAGGGCACCCCGATCAGGCGACCTTTCACTCAGTAAGGTCCCTTTTTCTATAAATCCACCTATCACGGGGGAGCCGCCCGGAGGTAGCAGCAGCCGAGGGCCAGGAGCAGCTGCGTCGCCCCCGCCGAGGAGAAGAAGAAGCCGCCGCCGCCGCCGCCTTCCTTCAGCTCCTTCCCCACCAGCGCCCTCATCCCTTGGCAAAGCGGCCCGTCTCCAGACTTTCCCCCCCGAACAAGGCGTCAGGCGCGCGGGGCAAGGGACTCCCGGGCAGGGTGGGGCCGGCGGCGGCGAGGTGGGGCCGGCGGGGAGAGGCTTCGCCCGCCTTTTCGCGCCCGCATGGCAGAGGCGGCGGAAGAAGAAGGGGAGAAAACAAACACACCCCCTCCCCGGGCCCGGCTCCCCGACCAGGCGCTGCCCGGCCTTCCGCTCGCTCCGAGGGCCGGGAGGAAAGTTTGGCGGGCCCGAGCGAGAGGCGGCGGGCGAGGGAAAGGGTGGGGAGGGGCCGTGGGG
>NW_015162498.1:764148-775900 GCF_001447785.1 Gekko japonicus
GACTGGGGGGGGGGGGGGGAGACAGCTTCTTGGCAGATGGGAATTCGAACCCTGATCTAGTAAGAGATTCAAAACGTTTCAAGAGCTTGCATTTCAACCTGGGTGGTCTCAGTTTCCTGTCTGTTTTCCTGTCAGCCTAGCCTGCCTTGCAGGGCGGTGATAAGGATGTTCTCCCTTTAGAAGGAAATTAATTAAGAAATTAAGCCGCACATCAGTTTAGGAAGGAATGGGGATTTGAACCTGGGGTTGCTACTCACTCCCTTGGGGATCTCCTCCTTGGATCCTGTAGGGAGAATGGTGGGATAGATGCCTTCAAAATAAACAGAAAGAACCTGGCTTCCCATTGGAACCCTTTGCTATCCCTTGCTGACAGATACGTGGCAAATGTGGCCTGTTATACACTACCAGATCATAGGCTGTCCAAATCATAAACTCAGGCACACACAAAGAATCATGTGTGTGGGGGGGGAAATATATTTCCCCCCAATTGTGGCATGGGTGCTGGAAAAATGCAGCATGCCTGCAAAATAAGCGATTCCTTGAAAGAAAACCATCAAGGGATTTTGCATAGCAAAATCATCCTGAAGCTCCTGATGTTTAGGATATCGGTGGTGGGGTTGTCCCAGGTAGCTGGCTGGTGGTGTGGTGGGAAACTGGTGAGTGTGCCTGTCTTATTTTCCTAACTGCAACTTTGGAGAAACAGTTGTAATTGTGGGGAAAGCATGGGAGGAAAGAGTAAAACGTTTTCTTCCTCCCCTTCCCCAACCTTCAAAGCAGGCACCTGGGGCTGCTAATGAGCTTGATCCAGTGAGATGTAATGGTTAATGCGCTTCCCCCAAGTTCAAGTCGCCTTGACTTGGATGGCCCAGGCTAGCCGGCCTTATAAACTAACACACAAAAATGGAAATACAGTGAATGCAGTTATACAAACAAATAAACAGAATAATCTTGTCACGCTGTACAAAAGATACTTGAGACTACTGTCTTCATATACAGTTCTATTTACAACCAAAATTAATACACATAACAGATAGTTCTGCCACCATCCATAAATGACAACTGCACCAGTTGAATAGTGACCTAATAGTCCTTGAAAGTACAAGTCCCTCTTCAGATTGATGGCGTCACCTTTCGTGCAGAGAAGAGTTTCCAGAAGAAAGCATGAGCTCAGGACTAGCTGTAGCCCGAACTAAAGGAGCGGCGACGGCACGCCTAGGTTGCTTTGCCGTTTCTTAGGGCTTCATCAGGCTGCTTTTCTTAGCGATGGAGCTCAACCCAGCTCTGCCAAGATTCAAAATGACACGAAGTCTACCAGTATGTTCCAAGTAGCTAGGAATCAGGCTCTGCTCACCAGCCTAACCCCTGGTTAGTAATTGGATGGGAGACCACTAAGGAAGTCCCAGAGGCAGGTAATGGCAAGCCACTGAACCTCTCTTGCCCTGAAAACCCTACAGGGTTGCCATAAGTCGGCTGCCACTTGATGGCACTTCACACACACAAGTCCCTATTTGGCCTTAAAGCTCACTGAGTGACTTTTGGCTTGTTGTTAAATACTGGGTTCCATGGATGGTCTGACCCCAAGCTTAGTGATCAGCTCTGCTTTATTAGTGAATCAGCAAGAGCAAGGCAAAGACCCAGGGCAATGGCCCTGTTTAAATAGCATGCAAACACCACCCACTCCCCAAACAACTACTAACAATAGGCTATTGTCAGACCCATAACTTCCTCATTGGCCACCTCCAGAGTCCAGGTGGGCTATTGTTCTAGAGCTCCAAGCTCAGCCAGTCTCTGGTAAAAACAGCTCTGGAATGTTCCAGTCCCAATACATAACACTTGCCATTCACTTACCAACCTTGCAGGATTGTTTTGAGGATAATGGGGGAGAGTGGAGGCGGTGCTGGTCTGAGCTTCTTGGAAGAAAGGGAGGTTTAAAAAGATAATATGTTTTTTATAAACTGTAGAAGATATTCTTGAATCTTCTTTGTTTCTTTAGAATGATTTATTTAATAAACGATCTCAGCTCCGTTCAACCAGAATGATGGGGAAACGCAACACGAACCCACGTTTGAATAGTAAAGAAAGAATGCTCACACTTTTATGAGAGGTTATGTGTCAGTCCTCGGTTTTATATCATTTTAAATGCTCTTCAGTGGTCTATGTGGAAAAAAATGTAAAACTAGTTTGTTGTACAGACATTTAAATTCACAGCTGTATCTAGTTAAGCAATATTTTGGGGTTTTAGAAAAATTAAAAGCATTGTTGGACTGTGATTCACCTGAAAGTGCTTACGCTGTCGAGAACAACGATCCTTCGCTTCCTCTTTCATTTCTACATTTTATGCAAACACACTTCACAACAGTAGTAATTTTGTTAAGCATCCATAAGATATGAAAGAGGGAAACCCACATAGGCCAGCTGAGAACAGCAGCATTTTCTTATGGCTCAAAATCATACATTTGTTACTTTGAGAAAGCAAACAGCAAAAATAAATAAGGAAGGATGCGTAAAATTAATCTTGAGTGCGTCCTCTAAATTTTGTACCATGCTGGCAATTTTGCAAGTGTTGTATTTGTGTAGAAGGTTTTCTATTTTAGCATTAGCAACCAGGGACTTCTCACATTGCATTTTTAATGTGTACATCTAATGTGTGTGTGTGTGTGTGTGTGCTTTCTGTAAGAGTGTCCCTAAAATTGAAACATGAATAATCATATAGGTTACACTCTCTACCGTGCCAAATGGCTGTTGGGCTCCCCCTCAAGCTGTAAACCTAGGCAGGGCTATT
The DNA here is from genome assembly GCF_001447785.1 of Gekko japonicus. Lineage (NCBI taxonomy): Eukaryota > Metazoa > Chordata > Lepidosauria > Squamata > Gekkonidae > Gekko > Gekko japonicus. The sequence continues at coordinate 766,931 of NW_015162498.1, forward strand.
TTGGGGCAGGAACGCACAGGAACGGAGTTCCGGCTGGCTCCCAAGTTGGCCACGCCCAGCAGGAACACATTAGCATAATAGACCACACCCAACAGCAGAAACTCATTAGGATTGGCTACATTAGGGGTGTGTGGCCTAACATGCAAAGGAGCTACAAAAAAGCCCTGGGTTTTGACAACAAACAAGGTAAACAGAATAAGAAGCAAAAGGTGGGTGTGGCTGGATGAACACACTTCTGGTAACATGGGGGAGTGGCCTAATAGGCCAATGAGCTGTGCTGTCAGGGGTGTGGCCTAATATGCTGATGCGTTTCTGCTATTGGGTGTGGCCTATTATGCTAATGAGTTCCTGCTGGGCTTTTTCTACAAAAAAAGCCCTGAACCTAGATATGTTCCCAAGTAGTATGTGGGATGCTAATGAGGGTTTTTTCTCCCCGGCAAATTTGTCCTGAACCTTTTCTGGTATACATGGAGGACATTTAATATGGATGAGATACCTTTTAATCATCCTGCCATATTCTTAAGGTCATTTTTCACACACATATTTTGGCACAACTATCCTGAGAGGTCAAGATGGGTAGCCATGTTAGTCTGTCCATAGCAGTAGAAAAGAGCAAGAGTCCAGTAGCACCTTAAAGACTAACAACATTTGTGGCAGGGGAAGAGCTTTCGTGAGTCACTGCTCACTTCTTCAGATGCCGCTAGAATGTGAATCCATCTCTCCTATATATTGGAAAGTGGAGTGATTTCAGATGCCGGTTGACAATAGCAGGCAAATTACAATAGCAGGTGAATCACTGTAGAGGGCTTGATTGAAGAGATTGGATTTACACCCTGTCCTTCACTACCCAAAGGAGTCTCAGAGTGGTTTACAATCCCTTTCCCTTCCCCTCCCCAAAACTTTCAAGAACTGCCCTTGATAGAACAACTCTGAAAGAACTTATGACTGACCCAAGGTCACACCAGCAGCTGCATGTGGAGGAGTGGGGAATCAAACCTGGATCTCCCAGATTAAAGTCCGCACTTTAAACCACTACAACAAACTGGCTCACCTTAGGTGTGATATGCAGAGGAGTAGTTGTTGAAGGGTAGTAGGTGTGGCGAAATCAGCATTAGTAATGAGACAGGAAACCTAGATCTTGATTCAGTACAGGAGGACATTTTATCTTGAGCTCCATTGCCAGTTGTAGTTCAGCAGTCTATCTCCCTTTAAAATTCCTTTGCAAGAAAATGACTTAGGTCAGCAACTAAATGTCCTGGAAGGTTAAAATGTTCCACTGATTTTTGAATGTTGTGGTCTCTAATGTCAGACGTATGTCCATTTATTCTTTGTCGTAAGGACTGGCCTGTTTGTCCAATGTGGTGGGTGGAAGGGCAATCTTGAGAGGGATTGTACAACTTCAGAATACAAGTGTGGAATCATATCACATAATGGAAATGTTCAGTCTTAGATGCTACCTTTCCAAATGTAGAAGGTTGTTTTCAGGGCTTTTTTTTTTAAAAAAAAAGAGGTGCCAGAACTCTCAACAGGGAAATGGAGTTTTCAGTCTATATACTGAATACTGAAAATTCATGAACTTTTAAACATTTTTAAAAGAATTTTGATGAAGAGGTTCCCGAACTCCATTCTGGCACCTTCCCCCAGAAAAAAGCCCTGGTTGTTCTACATTACAGCATTCAAACATTTCTGCATTCTGCAGTGTTTCAGTCTTGGGAGAGCTGTAACATTTAACATTTCTGAAGTAGTATTTAGCTCAAATCTTTAATCTCTAAATCAAACTTCGCTAGCCACCAAGCACAGTAGCACATAATTCTCCTGTCCTCCATTTTATTCTCACAACAACAGCCCTGAGAGGATGATTAGTCTGAGAGGGTATGACTGGCCCACTCAGCAGTCTTCCATGGCAGAATGGGGATCCATGCCTGGAGCCAGTTTGGTGTAGTGGTTAAGTGCATGGACTCTAATCTGGGAGAACCGGGTTTGATTCCCCACTCCTCCACTTCCACCTGGCTGGATGACCTTGGGCAAGCCATACTTCTGGCACAGCTGTTCTTGAAAAAGAGCAGTTTCTGTCAGAGCTCTCTCAGCCCCACCTACCTCACAGGGTGTCTGTTGTGGGGAGGGGAAGGGAAAGGAGTTTGTAAGCTGCTCTGATACACCTTTGGGTAGTGAAGGGCGGGGTATAAATCCAATCTCTTCTTCTTCGCTTAGATCCTAGTCAGACACTCTAATTAATTAATTAATTACCATATGACATTGTGTGTAGAATAGCCAAGAGATCCTAAGATTGTCTGGCAGCCAAAAGTTCTAGCTCTTTAGTGTTATGCACCACTAGGTGGCAAGCTAGACTTGTTTTTAAAGCAGGAGATATTTCAGAGGTGGTTTTCCATTACCTGCCTCTGTGTCACAGACACTCTAACCACTACACCACATGGTAGGTCAGAGAAGTTACTAATCCTCCTTTGTTTTGTAACAGGCAGGATATTTTCCACCTTCCCTGTCTGTGCTGCCTGCACCTTCCTGGCTTCTCATGAGTTAACCTTTGCTTGCAATGCAACATAGCAGAGATATGTTCTGGAGCTAATTTGTACTGATAATCTGCAGCCACCAGCTGATCTTTGCAGGAATTACCCACTGGGAGGGTCAGGACTCCCAGCTTCCCTTCCAAGTTCTGAAGACTTGCTTCTTTGTCTCCCGCTGCCCAGCACCTGGTCACCATGGGGACCATTTACTGCCTTGTGCACCCCTGGAGGAATAGCCACTTGCAAAGTGACTGCCTTCCCCCTAGTGCTCCTTTTAAAATAGTGTGTCCAAGATGGTGGAGGTCTATGTGATACAGAGAACCACTACCAGCCTCAAAATTTATAACGTAGTTATTAAAAAGAAAAAGTCCACAAGCATATTTTTAGTTCAGCACCATATTGACCAAGGGATACCAAAAGAAATGGGTAAAACACAATTCCTCTGTCCCTCTCTCTATACATGCCCTATCAGATGTAAAAATATAGGACAGGCTCCTTATTTTAGGAAATTACAGATCTCTAGAGAGTGTCCTTTACCTTGAAGTTTGTTTCTGCTGCTCAGGACAGCACATTGCTAAAATGGCTGCCTCCTCCAGACCTCAGCTAAGAGTTCTGCCTTCTCTGACAGACTCCACACCAAAGACTCCTCCTTGCTCCCCTGAACTTTATCACCTCTCCTTTCCCCACTCACTGACCAGGTCAGGCCAGGTCAAGGAAGCTTTTCCTGATGTTTCTGAAATTACCTTCCTGAAATCTCTCTAGTATTTAATGCCTCCAAATCTCTGTTCCCTGCTTGGAGAGGGGGAGCTTGACCATCCCATTGTCTAGGCTATTAGCATTTGTATAAAGGTAGGCTGAGTAAGTCTGGAAAGCAATTGAATTGACTTACTTCCTCCCTTCCTGCCTGTTCTCTGCCCAGAGGGGGGGCACTTTTAAAACTCAAGATTTTGCTCATTTCAAACCTCCAAAGAAAAAATGCATTTCTACACAAGAAGAAAAAAAATAACCACAATCAGGGCTGCAGTTTACCTTTAAAAGACACTGAAAGAATCAGATAGTGGCTCTACCACTATCTTGCTGGGTCTTTAAAAGAAACTTCTTTAGCTTCTTCTCAGATATTTTTGTCTTAAAAGAAGCCTTCAGATTTGCTTCTTTTGTGTGTGCATGTGATTGCTTTAAACAACGTTTTGGTGGCAATTCCAAATTCTACAGTGTGGAATATTTTTAAAGTTATTTCTTGAGCATTTTCTTCTGCTGTAGGTGAACATACACATAACTATAGGAATCAAATGAAACTGTTTCTTCAACCTATCTGAGAAGGGATAACAAGGAAGGGGTTTTTTTTAATGACAAGCAAGACTATATATAAGAAAGGAAACATCTGGAGGAAATACCATTTCAGCTTCAATCATGTCTTCAGTTTATCATAACTCTGATGTCCCAGGATGTGGTCTGTACTTCAGCAAATATCAGCACCTCTGATTATAGATTCCAGATCTTCCTTTATGGAGCAGAATATGGATACAAAGGGACTAACGTGAATACTGAAAAACTAAATTTAGGGGTTTTATCCCTCTGTTTTCACTTTTCAATACTTTGCGGAGTTCTGGATTTGAAACGGAGAACCTATGCATACAGATCAGAAAAGGGAATCACAATGTTGAAACTGGAGAAAGAGGAGGACTTCTGGTCGACAGAACAGCGATGGCGGATGCTCTCCTCACAACGGAGGAGGGCGAATCGCACACCAGCGGCCTGGAGGGGTGCCAACTCAAGTGACACCCTCGCGAAACCTTTGCAATAGGCTCCAGGCCAGGTGTTTTTTTGAGGGGTAGCCTCTTTGATGGCGTAATGCCGGAGAATTGAGGCTCCCCTCCGCCCCGACGGTCCAGTCGCTGAGTGGCCTTCAGTCATAAGCTGGACTGACCGGAACAAACGCATTTTGACCCACAGCATCCCCTGATTTTCCCCGCGTCTTCTAGATCCTTGTTTTTTTTAGATCAAGAAGACGTGGGGGAAATCAGGGGATGCTGCGGGTCAAAATGAAGCCGTGCAGCAAGTAGTGAGAAATTGACGAATACAATCTGGGGAAAGGGAAGAGCGAGGGCGGCGCAGCTGCTTGTGGGAAATCAGTCATGTGCTTATATGTACATATATTTTGATGGGTGTGCCTATGTAGTAAGCACCATCAAGTCGCTTCGAACTTATGGTGACCATACGAATTAATGACCTCCAAAACATCCAATTGTTAACTGTCTTGCTTGGGTCTTCCAAACTGAGGGCCGCGGCTCCCTTGACTGAATTATCCATCTCATGTTGGGTCTTCCTCTTTTCCCGATGTGTTCAACATGTTTTGATACAGAAAGAGAAATATATGAATTTTACTGACTCTCAGAAAGGTGTTTGATTCAGTTTCTATATCAGTTATTCACAGCAAGTAAGTGGAAATAATTTATACAAGGAAACACACGGGGCTCTGATACATAAATAACTGCCTGGTTGTCTAAAATTCTCTGTTTCCAGTTGCCACTACTGGAATTATTCATGTTTGAAAGAACATCTAATAGGGAACGGCCAGCATATTGCCTCATCTTTCGGATGAGCTAGGGTCTAATTTTCACAATCTATGACTGTTTAGGGAAAGAAAAATAAATTTCCACCCCAGAGAAATGAAACAATGTGCAGCTGCAGAAAGGGGGTGGGGGAAATCAGTTAAATGTTTTGCTCCACAGAGAAGAGGTCGTTACCACAAATTCCCTGTTTCCATTTGTGCTGTGCTACTCCGTATCACTGTGTATGCAACACCATTGAAATTAAATTGAAAGCTATTAAGTTCACCCTGATTTGGGAGAGGATGTGGGAACTGTACACACTGAGCATCCATTTCTGTTAGCTCAGGTACCTTGGCACTGTTCAATCTACTGTGGGAAATGCCAAATGCTTCCATTCCTGATATATCAGAGTGAGATTAGAGGAAGGATTTCAGCTAGTCTTTACTGCCATATGAGCATGGCTTAGTCCAATATTCGGGGGGGGGGGGGGAACGGAGTTCCGGAACCTTTTCAACAAAGTTCTTTTTAAAATGTTTAAAAGTTTGTGAGTTTTCAGTATACATATAGAAAACTTCACTTCCCTCTTGAGAGTTCCGGCACTTTTTTTTTTTTTTAAGCCCTAAAAAAAGGAAAAGAAAAGCCTTGCCAATATTCATCAAAGTTCTGTAACATATTTCTTTGGAGTCTGGACTGCTTCGTGGGAATGGATGAAAACTGGGAAGTTAAACTTGGGTGCCCCAACTTAGGACTCACTCTGAACATTTGTTGGATCATATATTTTGGGAGCCAGACCTGGAAAAGTTTATTGTTTTATCTCAAATGGAGATGTCCTTCTGCATGTCCAAAGTATACCATTGAGGAGAAAGGGATGCATCCTCTTCCCATCGTTTCGGACCTCATTTGAGCATCAAAAGGAGGACAATAAATTTGAGGAAATAATTTTCATGCTGGAGGAATGTCAAGCATTCATTAGGAAACCACGCGATGGAGTATTCGCCTTGTGGATGTCGAAATTCAATAACCCAGCAGGCAACTGAAAACATCTTTTTCAGTCATTCTCACAGAACTGCTTCTTGTCTTTTCCCTGCAAATGGGAAAGATTTTCTCTTGCCTTTAGTGATGCCATCTTGTTGACCATTTTATTTATCAAGAGGTAGCCGGCCAGTTTCATGGCAGAACAGGTATTTGAACCTGGGTTTCCCAGATTCTAGTCCACCATCCTAACCAGTACATCATGCTGACTCTCTTGTTAGCACACAGCTCTTCTGGACCTTAACTTATGCTAGGGTCCCCACACCCCTCAAACTTCCTCTCTATCAGCTGTTTCTTGTTTCAGTTCTTTGTCTTGTCCTCAAGCTTCATTCTCCACTCAGCCATCCCTTTTGGTTCCTCTTCCTCCACCCGTCCCTTTTGTCCGCACTCTTCCTTCCACTGCCTCGTTTCTGGGCTTCCAGACCTTTATTTCCCCCACCTCTTCTTCTCAGTCCTCAGTCAACCCCCGTATGAGGTTTTTAATCCCACCCAAGTTTACGGGTTTTTTTTCTTCTCTCAGAAACACGGACTGCAAAGTGTATAGTTTCCTCTGCAACTGATCTGTTACGTAATTTCTGCATCAATAAAGTGTTGTGTTTTGCTTTGATTTAGCTCTGTTTCAGATTTCTACAATCAAAACCCTGTTTGCAGTGTTTACGGGATGTCCCGTTCTGTTGATTGTATTGACTAGCACTGTGTAATCCGCCTTGAGTCTCAAGAAGAAAGGCAGGCTATAAAAAGGGTAAATAAATAAAATGTCAGAGTCTTCTCAGTGGCCCACAGAGGTTGTGCTGAGTCAGTTTTAGTGCAGTGCCTCACCACTGGTTCACACCTAGGGTTGCTAGGTCCCTCCTGGCAACTGGCGGGGTGTGTGTGCAATGCCTCCTCTAAGCTGTGGAGTCTTGTGAGCAAAAATTCTACCTTGTGGGCTACTGGCATTAAAGTTGTGAGCAGTTGATTTGGCTACTGCATAAATTAGTTTGCTCTGGAGCCATCCTTCCTGAGCGAAGACACAAATGTGTGAGCTAGAGGCTAAAAAAACTGTGCGCTAGCTCACACTAACTCAACTTAGAGGGAACACTGGTGGGGTGGAGACTTAGAGGGAACAAAAGGGAGGTCCAGCCTTCCTACAGTGCTGTGTCTATGTCACTGCCTACATGACCTGGGATGTCTGGGTGACACTCTGGTATTTAGGCAAAGACTCCATGGTAAATTTGGCTTCTACCATAGGATTTTTGCCCAAATACCAGAGTGTCATCCCTTTATCCCATGACATCAGTTCCGGGTCGCGTGAGTGACTCTTTTTCTGAGTTCCCACCTCCCACGGGCCAGCTAATTGGTGGCAGGGAGGTGGGGCCCTATTCACTCCTCTTCAAGCTGCAATTAGGTCTGCGATATGTGTATGGACAATCATAATCTGTGTAGCCCTCAAACAAACTGGCATTAAGTAAATGTCGCTCTACTTGATCCCAGTTTTCTGGGGGTCAAATGATTAGGATCTCCTACAAGACAACTGAAAAAACTTCTGATAATAAATATATATGCCCCTAACCAAAATCAGGAACAGTTTTATAAAAACTTAAGAAAACTTCTAACTACATTTAATGAACCAGAAATCTGTATAATTGGTGATTTCAATGCAGTATTAGACCTAAAGGAGGCTAGAATAAACCAAAGAAAAGAAATTACTAAATCAAATGAACTTCCGCAAGCCTTCCTATCAATGGCGGAGGAGTTGAACCTTATAGACTTATGGAGGGTAAGGAATGGCAATGAGAAAAATTATACTTTCTTTTCATCACGTCATAAATCCTGGTCGAGGATCGACATGGTATGGGCTTCGAGTTTATTTTTAACAGATGTTATAGACGTGGAGATATTGCCATCAACATTTGCTGACCACAATCCAGTATTAGTAGAACTATGTGACTCGCCTAAAACCTCGAGATGGATGTTGAAAACATGGCTGTTGAATAACCAAACATTTGTGCAGGAATGTAAGAGAGAATTTGAGTCTTTTTTCAAACAAAATCTAATACCGGAAACAAACACAGATGTAGTATGGGATGCCTTTAAGGCTTTTGCAAGAGGAAGATTTATAAGACAGGAAATTTGGCTGAAAAAGCAAAAGCGAGAGAAATATAAACAGCTAATTGTTCAAATTGATATTCCCCTGAAATTAACTATTCAAAATATTATTGATAATAAAAGGTTCCCGAAATCCTGGGAAGAAGCTCTGATCACTCTAATACCGAAACAGCAAGCTGACACAATGCGGATAAAAAATTATAGACACATCTCACTACTTAATAGTGATTATAAAATATATGCGGCAATACTAGCGAATAGACTGAAAAAGATATTACAACAAGTCATACACAGTGACCAAGTGGGATTTCTACCGCAGAGACATCTAAGAAATAATGTTAGGACCATTCTAGATGTGTTAGAATTCTATGAAACTAATTCAGCTAATCAGCTAGCCCTCCTATTCTTAGACGCCGAGAAGGCATTTGATAATGTTAGTTGGGAGTTCATAATGAAACAACTTAAACATTGGGATTGTGGAGAAAACTTTTTTAACATGATACAACCTATCTACCAACAACAAGAGGCTAGGATATAGAGCAACATAAATGATTGAAGATATGGGAGACAAATATAAAAATTACGAGGGCAACCTTTCCTCCCAAGAAGATACTTTAAGAATAATATCAGAATGGTCTTAAATATATTAGAATACTATGAGGAACACCCAGACAGGGAACTGGCTCTAATATTTTTGGACGCTGACAAAGCCTTCGATAATGTAAACTGGGAATTTATGCTTCAAAAACTGGAAAAATGGAATTGCAGCAAGAACA
>NW_015162498.1:776454-778587 GCF_001447785.1 Gekko japonicus
GAATCAATTACTGCTTTAATATATGTTATAGAAGAATATGGGCGAATGGCTGGACTGAAAATTAACTTTAACAAAATCAATGTATTGATAAAGAATTGCTCGAACTTACAAAAAGCAAAGATTCAGGAGTTATCTAAAATGGAAATAGTTAAAAAGGTTAAATATCTGGGCATAATGATGTCAAACCGAAATATTACCTTAATGAAAGATAACTACAACAAATTCCTTGAAGAAACCAAGAAAGACTTAGAGAGGTGGAAAGATCTAAAGATCTCTATGATGGGCAGAATTGCAGCTGTAAAAATGAATATTCTACCAAGATTTATATACCTAGCACAAAACCTACCTGTTCTAAGAAAAAACATCTTATTTTAAAGACCTGGAAAAAATATGTAATAAATTTATATGGAATAATAAGAAATCGAGAATAAATAGCAAATATATGCAAGACAAAAAAGAGAGGGGTGGGTTTGGAGTACCAAATTGGAATCTGTACTATAAAGCCGCAGCACTTACGTGGATTAAAGAATGGATAACATTAGAAAATACCAGACTCCTCAAACTTGAAGGACATAATTTAGTGTTCGGATGGCACAAATATATTTGGTATAAAGAAGGAAGAATACCAAAAAACTTTACAAACCACACGATACGAGGAGCTTTAATGGGAATTTGGAAAGAAGTAAAAGCCAAATATTATTCAAAAACTCCTAAATGGGTGGCACCGATCGAAGCAATTACAATGACGACGTTATGGGATAAAAGTAGGAATGTTACTTATGAAGATTTACTAGATTCCAGTGATAACTTAAAAACTGTTGATCAATTAGACAAGCAAAAGATGATACCCACTTGGTGGGATACCATACAATTAAACTCAAGGTATAACATAGATTAAAAAAAGGGGGTTTATAATGAAAAAAACGCTCTGGACAGAATATGGCTTTCCTCAAGCGATAAATTAGTCCAAAAAATGTATAAATTATTAATGTCTGACTACTTAGTAGATGGAGAAATAAAGAGAACAATGCTTGCGTGGTCAAAGGATATGCAATATACATTAGAGACAGAACAATGGGTAAGAACGCTGAATTCAATAAAGTATATGCGAGCCATTTCATATAAAGAGAACATTTATAAAATGTTCTATAGGTGGCACTGGACACCAGAAAAAATCTCAAAATGCTATAATACCTCCAATAAAAATTGCTGGAAGTGTAAAAAGAATGTCGGATCTTTTATACATATGTGGTGGAGGTGCGAGAAAGTGCAGAGATACTGGAAAAAAATATTCAGGATGTTAAATGATATAATAGGAGAGCCGGTGCCCTTTGTACCTGAGATAGCTTTACTAAATATGCTACCAGAAACATATGCCAAAACAAATAAATATGTAATTTTATATTTGCTTACGACAGCTAGATTGTTATTAGCCAGTAAATGGAAACAAGAAGATATACCCTCTAGAAAAGAAGTCGTTGATAAAATGTTATCACTGGTTGAAATGGATAAATTAAGTTTGATACTAAAAGGCAACAATAAAGAGACTTTTGAAAAAAGATGGAAAAGATTCTATGTATGGCTAGATAATGAGAATCTGAATGACTCACAAGAATGTTAAATGTAACTCGAAATTATAATGTATGTATGAAAACTTTAAATAAACTTGGGGAAAAAAATGATTAGGATCTCCTTAAGGTTCCCCTTAGAGATGATCAGTGTGATCCTAAAAAGAGTCACACCCTGCTAAATCCATTGTGGATTCATTTAGGATTGCAATGGAGGCCCTATATTTGCTTACTGCCAAACTAACTGAAATGGGGCTGCCAACCTCCAGGTGGTGACTGGAGATCTCCTGGGATTATAACTGATCTCCAGGCAAGAGAGCTCAGTTCACCTGGAGAAAATGGCCACTTTGGAGGGTGGACTTTATGGGATTACAAGAGAAAGACCCGCGAAACTCGCGGGGGTGGGGGTGGAGGAGGAACTCAACAGGCGGAGGAGGAAGAACCAGGTAAACTTCCCCCCTCCCGTCGGTTCCCCGTCTCCTCCACCCCCGGCTCGCCATCCCCCCAGTCTCTCTTCCCCCCCTCCGATGTGAGCCCGTCTCTTCCCCCTCCCCCTCCCCCCTCT
>NW_015162498.1:778662-802713 GCF_001447785.1 Gekko japonicus
CTTCCCCCCAGCCGAGGGCCCAAGCGGCAACGGCGGCTTCCCCCCCAGCTGAGGGCCGAGCTGCGAGCCGCTCGCCGCTTCCCTCCCAAGTGGCAGCGGCAGTCGCAGAGCGTTCTGTGCGCATGCGCACAGAACGCTCTGGCACTTTTTGGGGGATTTAAACATCCCCCCGAATTTTTTCCCCACATTTGGCATTTTTGTGCACACGTGGGGACTGGCCCACGTGTGCACAAACCTCTCCCTGCCCCCCAAGTGCCCCCGAAGTGCAGATATAGATATCCGCACAGACGGGGGCACTTCGCTATTAGATATATAGATACACCACTGAGGTCCCTCCCCTCCCCAAACCCTGCCCTCCTCAGGATCCACCCCACAAATCTCTAGGGATTTCCCAACTTGGACTTGGCAACCTTAAACTGAAATCTAACCAGCAACAGACTTTTTATATTACCATGAAGGTAACATTATACAGTTGCCAGGATCTTCTTGGGCCAGCTCAATGATTGCTATTATTATTATTACATTCAGAATATAGTACAAAATAACTACATGCTGTTTTGAATGCAATGGATTACACCAATATTTTGTTAGGCTGTGGGGGGGAGGGCAGGCAGGGGAAAGATGACAGGGCTTGGACTGTGAAATTAATATGACTTTATTTATTTGATCTTTTTTTAAAAAAATCTGCTTTTCTCATAAACTTGATATTACTGGTCTAATTGATTAATGTGTCTTTTCACTTTCTAATGGAATAGGGCATAATCTAGCTAAAGTCAAAACACTGAATTCTTACCGATCTCAGAGCTAGACAGTGTGATCCTGTGCAGAGCTAGACAGTGTGATCCTGTGCAGAGCTAGACAGTGTGATCCTGTGCAGTTACTCCAATCTAAATCCTGTGCAGTTACTCCAGTCTATGTCCATTGATTTCAATGGATTTAGGCTGGAGTACTTTTGCATAGGATCGCACTAAGAGATTCTAGCATGAATTTAACACTCCCATTGAAAGCAATGAGACTTAAAAGCGCTAAACACTGACTGATTCAGTGTCCTATTGTCCCAGTCTGAATCAGGCATTACACATATGGGAACTGAAGAGAACCTGTAATTTCTGTTTGACTGTTACTCCATAATGTGTGAACCAGCCCTGGCTAGTCCCTAAATGAAGATATATTCTTGATCTTCTCTGAGATAGAAAAAGGTAGACTGTGAAAATGGAATCCTTGTCTTGGTTAATCAGTACATAGGCTATTGAAAACAGCAAAGACAACTGCATTTTTTTGATATTTGGAAACCATCTAACTACAGGCCACAATGTTCTTTTGAACTTCTGCTTTCATTGAATGGGAGGTGCCCAAGATGCAGATTCCCACTCATTTCTATGGGGTGTGCATGGAAAGTTCAGGTTTCATTAAGGAGTGTGAGTCTTGCAAACCACAAAACTTGTGAAATCTGTATGCACTCAAAACAAAAAATGTACTCATCATTTCATTTCGTTCAGCACTGCTGGGGCAGAAAAGCAAGTAATTTAATCCAGTTCTTATTTTTATTTATTTACTTAATTACTTTGATTATCTTGCCACTGGAGTACATGCCCTGGTAACACCTAGATTAGATTACTGCAATGCAGTCCTCATGGGGCTGCCCTTGAAGACTTTTCAGAAGCTACAGTTGGTGCTGTGGCCAGAATGCTGCCTGGAATGGATCACAGCAGCCATACTGTTCCATTCTTTTTTGGGGGGGGGTATTTGGGAGGGGAGGTTGTGTGTATGCGCGTGTGTTTGCACCTAGAAGTCACGTTGTCCTCGGTGACTGACCCCTTACTGTGAGCCTGGAGGATATTCAGAGAGGCAGCTGATTAAAGCCTCCCTCTGTCCTCTCGACTTGGTATTCCGAGGATGTCTCCCATCCAAGTACTAACCACAGTTGACCCTGCTTAGCTTCCAAGATCTGATGAGATCGGGTTTGCCTGGGCTATCCAGGTCAGGGCTGTACCATTCCATTCTTGTTTCATCTATGCTGGCTCCTGGCTGGCTTCCAGGCTCAATTCACGTTTCTGGTATTGACCTTTAAAGTCCTATACGACTTGAGGCCAACATACTTGAAGGACTGCCTACTCCCATATGAACTTAGCGGACCACTGCATCATCTTTGGAGGCCCTGCTTCGGTTGCCTCCACCATCTGAGGCAACACAAGTGGTAACCTGAGAAAGGCCATTCTTATTCATTGTGGCAATGGCGGCGACGGAGCATCTGGCGGTGGAAGTGGATGGCGACGCAGCGGCTGCAGAACAAACAAGAGCGATCCCTGGCAGCGAGCAGACCATCCTGTGACCGGCGGCGGCAGAGGCGAGAGACTGGACGGCGCCTGATGACGTGCAGCACAGGGCACAGCGGAGCCTGACTGGACAGAGCTGGAGCCTAGAGGCGAGCACGAAGTCGTGCGCCTGCGCAGTCCCACCAGCGACAGCCGCCGGGGAAAAAAAGACGCCAGGAGAACAAGATCGCCGGGGAAAAAGCAACAGCCACGCCAGAGTAACAGAAACGAGGCCCTCCAACTGGGTGCTGGTAGGTTCCCCCACCCCATCATGTGTGGCCCAAGTTAGGGATGTAAAAGGTTATTAGAACCACTACAAATGTAAACCGCCCAGAGACCCCTAGGGGTTAGGGTGGTATAACAAGTCGAATGATAAAATAAAAAATAAATAATAAAAAAAATTGTGCCAAAGCTTTGGAGCTTCCTCTCCAGGGAGACTCATCTGTCACACTCTATCACTGTCTTCCCTCAGTGCATGAAGTCTGTTTTGTTTTGTCTGACATGCATGCACACAAAAGCTTATACGAAAGGTGGCCAATTTATCCCGCTTCTGTCAAAGTTATATAAGGCCATCATTCTTCCCAAATTGCTCTATGCTGCCCCAATCTGGGTCAATGGACCACTGGATCCTCTTGATAAGCTCTAGCAAACAGGCCCGTAGCTATGGAGGAGTTATTTGGGGCTCCGCCCCCTTTCTTAAAGGGACAGCCCCACAAGATTTTACCCTTAAAACCCCTATTTAAGTACATTTTAAACATTTTTTTAAAGGTGTGCACTCCTTTTTTCCTTAAGGCAGGGGGAAAAAAGATTTTCCTATTCATTGAGAACTTCGGCCTCACCAGAATTTCTTTTGCCCCACAAGCCACAAAATCCTGGCTACGGGCCTGCCAGCAAATCTTCTTCTGTAAGATTCTTTTTCTTCCTCCCAGTATCCTTGGCCATGGTTTCCTTCAGATTTCAGCAATAGCATGGTACCATGCTATCAAGTTCAGATGATCATTCTGTGAATCTAATACTGCAGCTAGTAACAGCGGACTCTTGGTTGGGCACTTGGCTTAGCCCAGCTGACTCAAAGCTTCCCATATTAAACCTGAGCTTAAATTCCAGGGATTCACTGGGAAAAAAAATCCTTGTTAATAGTACGAAACTAATTATTTAAAAATGATTGGGCTATAATAAAACTCGACGCTGATTGAAAATGCTCCCCTATCCACTTCCATTTATCTTATCAGTAAATGTTTGAGTTGTCTAAATATTTCTTTTATTTAACAGTCCCAAAATATCGTACCTTCTGCTGAGATAAAGGGCTGTTTCAATAGAATCCCCCCTGAGAAATGCTTTTGTACTTATTGTAAAGATCAAGTTGACTCAATTGCCCATATCCTTTTTAGCTGCTCCCATTATGATTCGCCGTCCGCAACCAATATATTACTCCCCGGACTGAATGTCTACAGAACATTTCTGAACAACAGCAACTAAAGATTTTACTATCAGGTAAGATAGAAAAGAGTACATGTGATTTAGTCGTATTTATCTATGCAGTTACAAATTACTTATAAAATACTCCGATGTATGGCTTGTAGGCTGTTAAATTACAAGGAAAGGAAATCTTACACCCAGGATTAAACTTTGTTGGTCTTAAAGGGGCCACTGGACTCAAACTTTGTCCTAGGCCTTCTCCCTGCTTGTGTGTTTTTATGTGTTTATATTATCTTTTATTAATGGGTTTAAATATTTTATACGTATTGCTGTGTTGAATGCTTTTTAATGTCTCTGAATCAGTTGGATATGTGGCATGGAAATGATGAAAGTAAAGAAATATAGCCTGCCTTTCCTCACTGAGACTCAAGGCAGATCACACTGCTGTATACAATGCAAATCAAACAGAGTGAATGCTCTAATAAGCAATGTAACAGAACTAGGACTCCAAAAAGTGCAAAAAAGAAGTGACACAATAAGTCAAGTGATGCAGAGAATGAAATTTACAAAAGTAGAAATCAATGCAGTAAGAATAGGATGATAATATGCAACAAGAAGTATATAGCATACACAGCGGCATAGACTATAGTCCTGTTCTCGTTATAAAATCACCTTCCTGAACCATTACTTTATGTTAGTTCCTCATTACCTTTATTGAAATACTCTTCTAAACAAATCTGTTTTACATAGTTTGTGAAATGACAGAAGTATGGGAGCCTTCCTGACATCCTTAGGTGGGCCAATACTCAAGGTGGGGGCTGCAACAGACAATGCATGTGTATTGGCAGCTGTCAATCTTACCCATCTGTAGAGTGGCACCATCAGAAGGCTTGGCTCAGATTAGCAAAGCTTTCGTGGCAAAACATATCTAGGGAGAAGAAGAAGAGTTGGATTTATACCCCATCCTTCACTCAGAGTCTCAGAGCAGCTTACAATCTCCTCCCCTTCCTCTCCCTGCAACAGACACCCTATGAGGTAGGTGGGGCTGAGAGAGCTCTGAGAGAACTGCTCTTGAGAGAACAGCTCTGAAAGAACTTGCGACTGATCCAAGGTCACCCAGCAGCAGCATGTGAGGGAGTGAGGAATCAAACCCAGTTCTCCAGATTAGAGTCCACCGCTCTTAAGCACTACACCAAACAGGCAGTCCTGTAGATATGAGAGTCCAAGGCCATAAAGGAGTTTGTGTGTGATAACCAGTACCTTGAATTTAAGCTGGTAACTGAAAGGAGTGGCTGCAAAATGGGTATAATATGCCTATTCCACCTAACTCCTGATAGTAACAGAGTTGAAAATGCTTGATTGACAGTAGGGTTGCCAGCCCCCCAGTTGGGCCAGGGGTAGGTCTCCTACCGTAATGAGAGGCTTGGCAACCCTATACCACTCCCCCCAAATGCTTATCTATGCTTGCTTTGGGAACTTGCACACTCCCGAGAACTGCAGCTGACCATACAAACTGGCTGAAACCGAAAGCATTCAGTCACAGTACTGAAGACTGCAGCAAAAATGCTAGAAGGCACCTGCTGAAAATGCCATAAAACAAAATAGTGGGGAAATGCTCTCCATCTCCAATATATGACATTTTGAAACGAGACAGGACAGAGGATAACAGTTCAGCATAGGGAAGAGGGATTATTTAATAAAGCATTTCATTGGATTCTCTTTAGGTAGGTTTGCCATCTGTTCCTTATTTCAGGAGACTACTCCTTATTTATTTGTTTGTTTATTTCAGAAATATTCATGGACGAGAAGAAATGTGGCATTACTGGAGAAAAGAATCAGCTTTGATTTATAACAAAGAGACCATCTTTTAGTAAAGGACTGCTACTGTGCTGGAAGACCTTGTTTTCTTACAATGTATTCTCTTTTTTGGGAGTTCTTCTGTTAGTGACACTATGGTGCTCTGTTTCATATCAGTCAGAGGGCCAGTACAGACTGAACGTTTGCTTTGAGCATTTATTCATGCTCTCATTTTGCTCTGAATCACGTTTCACCTTCCTGGTACCCTGACAGTGCAATCCTGTATAGAGTTACTCCAGTCTAAACCTATTAGAAAGGAATAGCCTTAGCCTGGGGTAACTTGGCCTGGGATTGTATTGTTCCTTATCGTAAGATGAATACATGCCAGCTGAAGACTCATCAAAAAATGGAGCGCACTAGATCTCCTCCATCAAATGCCCCAGAGCCTAATTAGTTTGTTGTGCTCTACAGATGGCGTTAATTAAAAAGAGGGCATTACGAAGATCAAGGCTGCAATGGTTTCTTCGATTTCAGCTGCATTTTTCAGGGCAGTTCCACTGGCTGTGTGCCCCTGCTGAACTGCGTTATATCTTCAGGCAGGCTCTATAGTTTATCTTGTTTATCTTGTCAATAATGGCAAGATCACCCCGTTAAACACCATCCCATTGATCTGAGCTGCAAGTAGATGCTCATGGATACGAGCCTATACACTCTTTTTTTTTTGAGCACAGAGGTACTGTTCCAGTCTTGCAGCTAGCAGCCTTTGATAGGTCTGTTCTTGACTGACTTGTTTTTCTTTTGTTTTTCAACAAAAGGTATCTGGACCTGTGGTCATAATCAATGCTCCCTCTAAGCTGTGGAGTCTCGTGAGCAAGAATTCTACTTTGTGCGCTACTGGCATTAAAGCTGTGAGCGAGCGATTTGGCTGCTGCATACATCAGTTTGCTCTGCAGCCATCCTTCCTGAGCGAAGAATAAAATGTGTGAGCTGGAGGGTAAAAAATTGTGAGCTAGCTCACACTAACTCAGCTTAGAGGGAACACTGGTCATAATCACATAAGATAGAGTGATCTAGGTTGCAGAAAAGGCAGCTGTCTGGGAGAATATCAGATGGACAGAATCAACTCAACCTGAATACTAACAGTCAAATTACATATGCTGCTGGAGTGCTGATATTTTATTTTTATTTATTTATTTATATCTTCGATTTCTTATACCGCCCTAACCCCAATTGGAGGTCTCTGGGCGGTTTACAGAGAGGGTGCTAATCACATTACTCCCTAACTAGGGCCACATTTGTATGGGGTGGGACTGCTTACCAGCACCCGGTGGTGGTCGGTTTTATTTTTCCTTTTTGGCTTGGCTCGGCTCTTCTTCAGTTCTTTACCCCCGGCATCTCCCCTCCGGCGAGATGTTCCTTCTGGCGCCCAGGCGAGTCAGCTTACGGCACGCGATTCACGTCTTTCCACCGGCCTCAGCTGCGTCCTTCCGGCTCCGCCATGCCTGTGTTTTGACGTCACCGCTTGCCTCCACCTTCGCCGATGACAGCCGCCTGATGTTTCCACTGCTGGCCACCAGGGATCACTCCTTCCGGCCCTGCTGCTGCTGCCGCCGCGTCGCCCATGCCGTCTCCGCCGCCGCTACTCCGCTGGAGCCGATGCCAACTTCATCTAGGGAAATTCCTGAAGATTTGGGGGCAACACCTGGGGAGGGCAGAGTTTAGGGAAGGTAAGGAGCTCAAGAGGGATGTGATGTCATAGAGCCCGCCCTCCAAAGCTACAATTTCCTCCAGGGAGAATGGGTCTCTATAGTCTGGAGATCAGTTGTAATTCTGGGAGAACTCCAGGCTCCGTCTTGAGACGGGTAACCCTACCACAGATATTTTTTAAAGGTGAAAGCATTCATGGGAGGGATTCAGATCATAGGCATGATGACCAACGCTCCCTCTAAGCTGTGGAGTCCTGTGAGCAAAATTTCTACCTTGTGAGCTACTGGCATTAAAGCTGTGAGTGAGCAATTTGGCTGCTTCATACATTAGTTTGCTCTGGAGCCCCATCCTTCCTGAGCTAAGACAAAAATGTGTGAGCTGAAGGCTAAAAAACTGTGAGCTAAAAAACTCAGCTTAGAGGGAACACTGGACATGACACTGAGTAGGGGAAGGTTAACCCCTTTCCCTATGCCATTTTCTGATGTAAATTGCCCCATGTGGGATGGGGAAATATAAGAACACCACGTGGGTGTATGTATCTTTTCTCCTACTGGGCAAGTAGCAGCTCAGGGAAGGACGATTTGCTCCAGGAAAATGTCTTAGGGAAATCATTCATTCATTTCCTGTCACACAGCCTGAATCCCATCACCCCCCTCATATGTTATCCCAGATCTCCCATGTTATTTAGGCATGAAAAAGGACATTGTCAGTTGCAACACGGGAAAATAATCATTTGACGAGCAAAAGAATGTTGCCATCATCATAATTTTCTCCTAAATATTGCAAAAGATCTGGAATCTGATTCAAAAGTGATGTCATGAGTTAGACTTCTGGTGTAGCAGTTAGAGTGTTGAAGTAGGATCTGGGAGAGGGGGTTTGAGTCCCCACTTTGACCTCAAAGTTTGCTGGGGGACCTCAGTCCGATTGGGGGACCTCAGACCAACCCTAAGCCTAACCTACCTCACAGGGTTGTTGTGAGGATAAAATATAGGCGAGGAGAATGATGTAAGCTGCTTTGTGTCTCCACAAGGTGGAATGGATGAAATAAATAACATCCTTCTGAGATATATGCTTGAATGTTTAGGCTTCAGCCACGATGTGAAATCATAAAGAAGTTACTTGGATAGTTTCTATTTTGGGATTGAGTTTTATTATAGAATCATAGCACTTAAGAGACTTCCAGGATTATAAAATTTAATTCACTGTGACAGAATTACCACGATAAAGCACTTCCAGTTTTCACTTGAAAAAAAAACTGGTAGTAGACAAGATCCCATAAGTAACATTTCAGTGGTCAATTTTACTTCTGGGAAATGCTGATTTTTACAGGAAGAAAGAAAAGATGAGGAAGGAGGGAGGACAAATTGTTCCTGTTTGGATATGAACTAATTTTGAGTCCAGTGGTACCTTTAAGACCGACAAAAGTCCAGACTCAAAATGTGTTCTACTGCTTCAGACCAACATGGCTGCCCACCTGGGTCTGTTTGAATATGAATTATGCACTGTTTGACACAATAAGATCTTGGTGAAATTACACACCCTTGAAAAGGGATATAAAATCTCAGACTCTTGGAGATTTGCAGCATTACAAAGAAAGAAGTTTCCAGGAGATGGTATGATCCCTGGAGAAATATTTTAAAGAATGTACATTGGTAAGTGCCAGTCCTGGCTGTTACTTTACATAGTCCAATATTTCTGGTCAAAGTCCAAGGGGATGGAAACCCAGTTTTAAGGAAGAAAATAAAGCAAATATGAACCAATAAGCATCCTAAGTTTTGTGTCAATATTATTCGTATGTTTACTTTTAAATAAACTAAGACAAAAGTGCAGTGGTACCATAAAGACTAACATCATGTATTTCAATATGAGCTTTCATGAGTCTCCATTCACCTGGACTGAACCAAATCACCCTTTTCTCAGCTACTACACAGCTTGATATCACTGGATATATATAAATATCAGTAATAATTAGAATGTATATAGTGCTTTCTGAGCATTTGAAATGTTCCACATGCATGCTAAATTAACAAAAAAAAATCAACTTTTTGCTCAGGAGAGGTAGAATAGATATCTTTCTCTATTACAAGCAAAGGGTATCTAGTTACTTCCATGTGCACTTAATCAGCCAAAACATACATTTTGCTAATGAAAGGTGAACAGAAAAAAAATGTTCCCAAAAAGAGAAATGGAGCTTCTGATATCAGACTAGCGGTTTGTCCACATGGCACGCCTAGAGGCATTTCAGATCTGTGAGCACAACAGCCTGTGGATATCACCACAAAGCCAGATGTTACTGCCGAAGTCTTCCAGAGTTTGGCATCTGGGTCCCAACATGCCTGAAGAAAGGCCTTAGGTACTAACCCCATTGTTGGAATAGGTGCAGAAGGGTAAGGAAGCAGCGGATGAAGGAACTGACTCCTTTGCATCATTTTGTCTAAAACATAAGCTCTCTCCTTGCAAATGTTAAAGGTATCTGGGAATGAAATAAATGTTTGTGTAAATAATCCATGGGAAAACAGAAGTGTGCATTTGTTACAAAAATACTCTTAAGTACAATTATGTTCTATTTTACTTTAGTTAAAAAGTGGAGGAAGAACTGCCTGTATTGTGAACGCATGTGAACACATGAAGCTTCCTTCAACTGAATCAGGCTGTGGGCCATCCAAGTCAGTATTGTCTACTCAGAGAGGAAGCAGCTCTCCAGGGTCTCAAATAGAGGACTTTCACATCACCTACTGCTGATTCTTTTAACTGGAGATGGCGGGGACTGTACATGCATGCCTTTGGCATGCCAAGCAGATGCTCTGCCACTGAGCCACAGCCCCTGTTAATGCTGGTATTTTCACAGTGGCAACAATACAATTGAAAACAGGTTTCATGATGCAGAATGGTGTAGTTTAGTGGCAAGTTGGCAACAGGTGGAACTACATGATTAATGGAATTACATGAAGAGCCAGTTTGGTGTAGTGGTTAAGAGCAGCGGACTCTAATCTGGGAGAACTGGGTATGATTCCCCACTCCTCCACATGCAGCTGCTGAGTGACCTTGGGCCAGTTACAGTTCTCTCGGAGCTGTTCTCTCAAGAGCAGTTCTCTCAGAGCTCTCTCAGCCCCACCTACCTCACAGGGTGTCTGTTGTGGGAAGGGGAAGGGAAGGAGATTGTAAGGTGCTCTGAGACTCCGAGTGAAGGGTGGGGTATAAATCTAATCTCCTCCTCCTCCTCCTCCTTCTCCTCTCAGCTGTGACACTGCATCATGAGAGATGCAGGACTCCCACTGAAGGCATGAATCCCATTTATGGGCCTCCTCTTTTCCTTGGTAACATCACAGAGAAAAGAACCATGCGATATGACATCATTACACTTCAAGTTTCCACAGCCCCATAAACTGCAGTGAAAGGAGTGGAACATGAATGGGAAAAGTTGGAGTATGAGAATTATGGATGCTGAACACTTCTCAGCAACCGTATTCAGCAGACAATCATTTTTTTTTTCAACCATCACAATCT
This sequence comes from Gekko japonicus, assembly GCF_001447785.1. Lineage (NCBI taxonomy): Eukaryota > Metazoa > Chordata > Lepidosauria > Squamata > Gekkonidae > Gekko > Gekko japonicus. The sequence continues at coordinate 789,408 of NW_015162498.1, forward strand.
GTCAAGAGCTGAGTCTCAGATTTTCTTGCCCCTCTGAGGCCCAACTTGGGCAGTATGTCGAAAAGCTTTGTCACTGCACAGTAGATGTGGCAGTGGAGTTTCATTTCTCTCTGCATTGAAGGCACTTGTGTGCCTGCATAGCAGGTAAAGCAGACTGTCCTCTAGGGTCATGGATGGTTAGGTCTAAGTGATTTGGAGGGAAAGGACTATGCTTGCCATAAGACTGCGTGATAGTGTGTATGCCATGCACAAAATAATGTTTATAAACAGGGCTATTTTGGGGCAGGAATCCACAGGAACGGAGTTCCGGCTGGCTTCAGAGTTGGCCATGCCCACTCTGCATGTGTGGCTACAGAGGGAAGGCCTGAAGAGCGACCCCCCAGTGACTCCAAGGTGGGCAGGCCAGGGGGGCCCTGGAAGGATCGGGGAGGCATTTAAAAGTCTAAGGGCTGACTTGCCTGGGCTTCCTGCAGCTGCGGGGCACCTGGGCAAGCCAAGGGAAGGCATGGAGTGTGGCCTAATATGCTAATGAGCTGTGCTCTCATGGGTGTGGCCTAATATGCGAATGAGTTTCTGATATTGTGTGTGGCCTATTATGCTAATGAGTTCCTGCTGGGCTTTTTCCACAAAAAAAGCCCTGTTTATAACAAAGGTTCGCCATGCCCCAGATAGCCCAGGCTAGTCGGATCTTGTCAGACCTCGAAAGTTAAGCAGTGTTTGTCCTGGTTTGTACTTGGATGGGAGACCACCTCGGAAGTCCAGGGTTGCTACACGGAGGCACCATCTCTGAATGTCTCTTCCCTTGAAAACTCTTTGGGGTCACCATAACTTGGCTGTGTGACTTGATGGCATTTTGTACACATACATATGCGACACAGATTTAGATGAACAGCAAGCAATAATACTTAAAAAATACAGTTCTTATACATAATCACTGGGTGTAAGCCCCACTGAGTGAAATGAGGCATCAGTCTCTATCCAAAAGTACTCAACTGGAAAAAAAATACTTTACAATATTTCTTTTCACCCAAAACAAAAGGAAACTCTCAACAATGTAACAATACTGAATGGCAAAGGAAATTGGGAAGATGTGAAAAGTCAGTCGTATCCTCCAAGGAAAGAAGGCATATTGGCTGAGTCCCCTCCATTTCCCCTGAAATTGTCACTGCAGATGCCCTGCCCCCCACTCCCGCCACAGGAGGCTTTTCTATTTTTTTACAGGCTTGGCAGAAGCCCCAGGATTGCAGGAAATATTAAATATTAAATTTAAAATTTAAAGCAAAAACAAAACAAACCCCCCACACCATTATAGCGTTTTCAAAAACCAAGGCTGCGGTCACACAGAACATTAGCCACGCTAGAGAGACGGAAGTCAGGCGGAGTTTCCAGACGCGATCTCACCGGCACATCTGGGAAGCGTAGCGCTTCCATGGCTCAACCGAGGCTTCCCGCCGAAACCGCGCTGCAAAAAACTAGTACCTCGGAAACTGCGGGGCAAGGGCGGGCGTCTGATCGCGTTTCCGGTGGCATCCAGCACCCGCCCATGTCCCCTTGCAAACAAGGTTTTTTCCCCCCAAGTCTCCGTGGATGCACACAAGCACCCAACGGAGCATGCGCATGTTTGGTGTACACGACAAAAACCCCACCCGTTTGCCGCACCATGCGCTTCTTTGTTGCGCGCAGGATCGTCCTGTGATCAGCACCTCTCCCTTCCCACGGAACCTCCACGGGACCTCCACGGAACCTCCAGGGGAGGTCTGATCGAGTAACTACGCGTTAGTTTGCCCCGAGGCAAACAGTCACGCTCCCCCCCCCCGCATTTTCCTGCCTGTGTGACCGCAGCCCAAGTAACAGAAACAATGTTTGCTTCTGTAAAAAAAGAATGCCATTGAAATCTCATAGAACTGTGTTCTCATCTCAGCGGCCATTTTGGAGGTTGCTAGACAACTTCCAACCAACATTGTCAAGCTTTCCAAACCGGGGTTAGTGTCTGTGGGGGGGGGGGGACATGCAGACTAGATAAGTAAAAGACAGAAGGAAAGGAAGGGAAGAGAAGGGAAGGGAAAGCTGTGTGTGGAATGTAACAAAGCTGAAGTTGGAGGAGGGGAACATAAAAAGGTGGGTGCATGAGCGAGAGGGGTCAGAGGCTGCCAGAAACAGAAACAGAAAATGATACATTAGATAGGTGGGTGGCAGAAAAAAAGGAGGGACTGCCTGGGGGGGACTGAAGATGGGGGGGGGAGAGAGAAAGAGGTAGGTAAGTGGATGGGAGAGAAGGAGAGGGGATGGGCCAGTGGTGGCGAACCTATGGCACGCATGCCAGAGGCGGCACTCAGAGCCCTCTCAGTGGGCACGCGTGCCATCGCCTCCGCCAGGCCCAGACTGCCATTAAAGTGTGGAATTCTCTGCCAAATAATTTTAAGTAAATGAAAGCATTTGGGATTGCTTTCCTTACTTTGTTTGGATCATCTTATGTTAACGTGTGAGTTGTTTTTTCTAAACTAAAACCTCAGTATTCAGGTTAAATTGCCATGTTGGCACTTTGCGATAAATAAGTGGGTTTTGCAGTTTGGGCACTCGGTCTCTAAAAGGTTCGCCATCACTGGGATAGGCTATAAGCACTGCCAGGTAGGAGGCAAAGAGAAAAAGGAAGAGGGAGAGACTGAGGAAATGATATCCGAGCATGAGTCCTTGCAGACCTCGCTAGTAGTAGTAGTATCATCTAAACTGAGCCTAAACTACAACTGGGCAAACCTATGGGCCCAGTAGGGGTGTCTTTATGCAAACCACACAGTCTCAAAGGTTCCAGTCAAGATTATCCTGATGAGTGGGAAGGGAACGCTTCCAGTCAGATGGCATTCCTGTCATGTACGTATCTGCTGATGCTGAGTCACTCTTGCCTATTGCTGCCCCACCCATCTGAAACTAGGGTCACCAACCTCCAGGTGGGGCCTGGAGATCCCCCGCTTTTACAAATGATCTCCAAAATACAGAGATCAGTTCCCCTGAAGAAAATAGCAGCTTTGGAAGGTGGGCTCTATGGCACTGTACCCCACTGAAGTCCCTCCCCTCCCCAAGCGCCACCCTCCACAGGCTCCACCTCCAAAATCTCCAAGTATTTCTCAGAACTGGCAACCCTAGCTGAAACATTTAAATCAGCTATAAGCTTCCAGGACAATCGTTTGATTAGAAGGCACTCCCAAACATGAGCAATAATTTTGGTCAGGTTAGGATGGAACCTTTCCAAGGTCGTGATCACACACAGAATTCCATGGGCGCAAATGCCGAGCGGATTTTAAGGGCGCGGTTAAATGCAAATATCTGTCAAGCGTCCCGCACCCGTCGTCAAACCCGTTCTGCTCCACCACAGAAGCAGAGTAAAAAGACACCGGGGAAAGTCTGGTAGCAAATGGGTTTGCTACGAGCCAGGAATGGACTTTCCCCTGTGTGATCACTCCAGCGCGCTCCCATGGCATTGGGAGGGTCTGATTGGGCCATCCCAACTCCATGCTGTTGTTTCCCCCCCCCCATTTCGGTATGCGCACCATCGCATACTGCATAGGGAGCATTCAGTGTGGATATGTGAATCATCGATCCCCCGTTGAAGTGCACCGGAAACACGTGGCAAAAAAAAATCCAATTCACCCGTGGTTGCGTCTGATCACGTAGTGGCGGGCTGCCCCCGCAGCTCCCATGGACTGTGTGTGATCGCGCAAATGCGGATCAAATTTCTGTGGAGCAAATAGCCTCGCTTCCCCTCCGCATTCTCTCACACGTGTGACTGCAACCCAACATTTCCAAATAAGGTGTGGATCAGGTCTTACCTTTGCTAGTAAATTTCTGCTTTGCAAGGCCATCCCATGAAAGCTGAAATATGATTTTTGCATGCTTGGATGAGCCTCCGCTTGGACATGGAGGAAGGGTGCTGGACCAACCTTTTATCTTCCATAATCTTTGCTGGCAGAAGAGTGATACAGTTGAGTGTTCCTCAACTTCGGCGCTCTACTGGTATAAAATGATCTGAGACCGTATAGGCACTTCCAACATTTTTTTTTTGCTTTGTTATTATTGCTGTAGAATTTGAATGAATGTTCCATAGATGGAACTCTCCAGTTTATAGAGCTGGCACAAAGATGACAGATACTTTGTGCAATGGACTTGGCAGTGCCTTTTGAAATTTGGCCTGGAGAGAACAATATAAAATCAATGTCTGTCTCTTTCGTGGGGGCGGGGGGCGGCATTAGCTCAGCTGTGCCTCCAGACCCGGAGCAGAAGCTGTGAAACTAGCCACGTAACCGCAGACAACTCTAATGACCGGCCTGATGAAATTACACTGATCTAATTTGCACGCTGCGAAGACATTTGGCACGGCCCACGTTCAGGCCTTGACATCTTCATTGGAACGAAATGTACCCCTAAGAACGGCGACATCACATTTCTGACTCCCTTTCAACAAGGCTAGAGCCTTTTCCCTCCTCTTCAAAAGGGATTATTTTGAGGACAATTTCATTTGGCTTGAGGGAAACAAAACAACAGCAACAAAAGAGGCCCTGCCATTTTGCTGTGCCTGAATGTGCTGAGCCAGGAAAGCTCAGCTGTAATAAAGTTTGGCACCAACTGCCTACCGTATACCTGCACCATCCTGTGCAATTTAATTGGCATTCAGTGGGTTGATAAATGGATTGGCTTAATGAGACAATATACTTGACATATGCAGGGCTCTCCTGAGGAATAAGATTCATTTTTGCACTCTGCACATCAACACGCTACAGATACCAACACAGCCACCTCCAGCAGCTGTGCTATAAACAATGACATGCTTTCCCCTGCGCTGACCAATAAGGCTGCCATCTCTCTTAATGTGCTCTAGCCTAACATTATTCTCCATATAATTCACTTTGTTCACCCACAGCTTTATAGCATGAGTCTGTGCAGGTCTGCCCAAACAGTACACGCCCTGAAGTTCAAAGGGGCTTGCTTCCTAGGTAAATACATTAACATGGCAGCCTCAGAGCTCAGAATTATACCGAGGAATGACTTTGGATAACGTGAGAGCCAGTTTGGTATAGTGGTTAAGAGCACAGACTCTAATCTGGGAGAACTCCTTCACGTGCAGCTGCTAGTGTGACCTTGTGTCAATCACAAGTTCTTTCAGAGCTGTTCTCTCAAGAGCAGTTCTCTCGTAGTTCTCTCAGCCCCACCTGCCTCACAGGGCGTCTGTTGTGGGGAGGGGAAGGGAAAGGAAACTGTAAGCCGCTCTGAGACTCTGCTTGAAGGGCAGGGTATAAATCCAGTGTCCTCTTCCTCCTCCTCCTTCACCGCACAGTTCCCACTAGTGCTGGGTATCAACTTTCTCTGTCAGATCACCCAGATGGAAATATGCTTGGGCCAGAAGTGGCACAACACTGGTGGGAGAAGCTGCTATAAGATGATGTATAGATGGTATATGACACCAAAAAAGATTGCTATTATGAATGAAAATATGTCAAACAAGTGTTGGAAATGCAAACAAGTAGAGGGCTCGTTTTATCATATGTGGTGGACGTGTGAAAAAGCAAAAATAAATTGGGTTGAGATTCATGCAGAAATGGCCTCCAAGATGGCTAACAGAGTAGATTGGATTAAAAAATTGCTTTTTATGGTTGAAATGGACAAGTTGACACGGAAACTTAATAATATGGAAGCAGAGGACTTCTTTGCAGACTGGAAAGACTTAAAAGATTATTTGGAAAAATACTGGGATGTAAGAGACAACTTATTTTGTTTTAATAACTTTTTAAGGTTTAAAGATTAGCAATGTGGAATGATAAAAATAGAAGTGTAATAATGTAAGAGACAATATATTTTGCTTTATTAACCATTGAATGTTTAAAGACTAGTAATGTGAAATGATAAAAATAGAAGTGTAATAATGAAGGTTTAGTTACCTATTGAACGTATTAGGGGAAAAGGGATGGAAAAAGAAAATTGAAGATTTGAGCAGGAGGTTGTAGCACTGTGGGAAGCCATGTAGGGGAGGGAAAGGGAGGAGGGTAGGATGTAAACTGGGAGAAAGGTGTAAACATGTGTTGGACTTTGTTGATTATATCCTGAATAAAATGTTTTTTTTAAAAAAAAACACTGGTGGGAGAAGCTCATAAGGAGGCCACGGCAAGCAGGGCTGAAGGAAGCCCCGAAGGAGGATGTATACTTATATAGAAGTCAACGGAGGTGTGAGGATTCACAAGGGAAAGGGCTGGCCTGAGAAGCATTGTGCTAGCCCAGAGCCTGGGAACAGCTTGTAAACAAAAGCCAATGAGGAGGAACAGCTGATTCAGCCTGGTCACCTAATGAGAGAGGATGGTGGCCTGCAGTCTGAAGCTCCATCGAAGGCACATGTCTTTAGTCTTGTGATAACAGTGGTTTGGATCTTGTGATAAATCCCCACTGCTGGCAAGGGTGTCCCATTAGCAGAGGAAGGCTTCTTTGCCTACCCATCTAGGTACCCTCCCCCCCAGGAACAGCATGAGTGGGAAGTTGGCGGTCTGAGGCGGAGGATGAAATCGGCAAAAATCACCTCTTCCAGTAGTAGAGATGTTTCGTGGAACCCATCCCAATGACTTATAAGAACAATGGGCTGATGCTGGAAAAGGTGAACCATAAAACTGTAAGAACTCTTCAGTCCTGCTTTCTCCCCTCATGAGGTTCCATGACTAGGGGATAGTTAATACTCAGTATTCACCGGATCAGATTAACTCATAACGCCAGGCTCTAATATATCCTTTCTGAGCCTGTAGGCACCTTTGGAATTCTGATAGTGCAGTAGGCACAGCCACAAAATGGCTGCAGCAGAGGTACAGCCTGCCACAAAATGGCTGCCACAGTTTACCTTTAATCACACATTGACGATCCTTGTGCCATGGTAGCAGCTACTGCCAGAGCAACATATTTAAAAATCTGCAGAGGCAATCAAATCTCCAATCATCAGTCAGAAGACCTGATGGGCAAAATCCCTACCTGTTACCCTAATTGGTGGTCTCCAAATTAATTGGGGGGGATTAGTATGATTGGAGACCACCAAGAGGGGGTAACTAGGGATCTCCACCAATGTTTATGGGGATTGTTCCCTTCGAGAACTCTCGAAATAAACCAGTACAACTAGAAAGGTGTTTTATTATAAAAAGAATAAAGAGCAAAAACATACACACAAAGCACATGAGGAACACACAAATTATCTAAGAGGAAAATAAAAGGGATTAGCGGGGAAAGTGATTTGGGGAAGGCGATATTCACCAAGGTCTGTGGAAGACAGTAAGAGAACCGGGCTGCATTTCTTGGAGAGAAGGAGGAAGCCTGCAAGTGAACAAGTGGGGGTGCGATGTCTGATGTTGAGAGAACACACACACACTGCACGGGGCAGACCTTGTCCAGTTTTAGGAAAAATTGGCCCTATGGCAGTCTGACGTGGGTGCCCCTAAAACAATACATTGATGCATCAAGCCACTTACATTGTGTTCCATTGTGATTTGGATTTTTCCTCAGGCTATTGGGTTCCATCTCTGTTTCTTTAATGGCCATTCCACCTTGGTCATTGTACCTTTGAATTTTGCTGTTTATGGAAGAAGATATCTACAACTCTTGAAATTTTTTGCTCTGAAACGGCTCATATTATCGATTGCAATGCCATAAGAGAAGAGATAAATAACTGAAGTGGAATTGTCGTCACCTTCAGAGAGAAGAGATAAATAACTGAAGTGGCCTTGTTGTCACTTTCATTGTGCCTCCTTACAATTTAGAGAAGAGAATTATAACCTGAGGTGGCTTTTTTGTCACCTTCATTGCGCCTCCTTTAAATTTGTGGTCATTTGAATGCACTGTCTATGTCAGCTTTAAACTCTATAGAGTTTGGATTTCATATTTTGTTAAATATACTTGTAATCTCTTGGGGAATTATTTTAAAGATTTAGTATATTTAGTATATTTCTGTTTATTTACATGTGATTGTTATTATTCTTTATTTCAATTAGATTGTAATTTCATGCATTGGTGCTTATTGATTCCTTGTCTCTGGGGAGTTATTTTTGAATGAAAGGGAACAGAGAGGAAAACAGGCAAAGGGGAAAACCCACTGTTGAAACTGATCAGACTTTTTCTGAAACTGACAAGCAGTTGCAGAGCCCTGTTTTCCATATTGCCAAGCACTAGGGGATTCTCTGCTGTGCTATCGGTCACTGTGAAAAATGGGAAATAGTCACATGATCTCATAATATCAGGGAACTTGATGAGTGTACAGAATTCACGGTAGAACCCACTGACACTGGCATTGCAAGCTGTGATAATTGGCAATGTATCTCTGCTTGTGCGTGCCTGTGCAAAGCCGGCTGCAACTCCTCAAGGGTTTGCACAGGGTTGCAATTTGTATGAGGGAGGAGTCCTTTGGCAGAATCTCTAGAGAACTTTTTTAGTCTTGTGCCACGAAATTGGGGAAAAATGGGGAAGGGGTATTTTCACTGATGCCCTAGTGCAGTCGCATAGTAATGCCAATTTCCTGCCCTTCCTTGCAAATTTGCATGGTTTTATGTTTGTGATTCTCTAACTTGATCTTGCACACTGGTCGTGATTTTGGCAGTTTTTTAAAGCCTGTCCGGTGCAGATTGCACTCTTCCTACAAATGGAGTGATCCCAAGCGATACTTAAATTTGGTGGTTTGCAGAAGGTCCATGTGGCTCAGCCGCCATTTTAATGTTAGTCTTCCAGAGACTGCCAAAATGGCTGCTTCCCAACTTTGTTCACTAAAACATAAATGAGAAAAATGTTTTCAAAGCTTTAGGCTTCCCATCCCAGTGTCTCTCTCTCTTTACATTTCATGTCAATTTCATTCCATGCTGAGAATCCTCCCTTTATTTTGTTTGCATACAGCATTGAAATCCTTTTTTTTTTTTTTGCACTGGGGATCCTTCCATTTGCCTCCTCTTCGATCCTGCTTTCAAGTCAATACCAGCAGGGAACTAAACCTCATGCAGCTCCTTTTAAACTTCCCCCTGTTATTTTAATTTTTTTTTATTCAGCAATCCGAGACTAGCAATAGTCTCATATCACTAGAGGCTTGCTTGTAAAAAAAATTAAATATTTTAAAACGAGGGGGAAATGGATGAAGGGGGGAGGATGGTCGAAGGTGCAAAGTGGGCAGAAGAATCTCAATGTGGGCGGGGAGTGATCTCTGAAAGGCAGCAAAAAGATGGGGGGGGAATCTGTATGCTTTTGAATTACTTTCAACTTGGAAGTGAACAAGAAGAGAAGAAGAGAAGAGATTGGATTTATAGCCCGCCCTTCACTACCCAAAGGTGTCTCAGAGTGGCTTACAAACTCCTTTCCCTTCCCCTCCCCACAACAGACACCCTGTGAGGTAGGCGGGGCTCAGAGAGCTCTTGACAGAAACTGCTCTTTTTCAAGAACAAGCGGGAAATTGCACAAAAGCAGTCTCAGAAAAAATGGAGAAACAGTGACCAGAAAGCGAACTGAGCATTGAAGGGAAGAAAATCAATCCAGAATGATGAAGAAAACCTGATGGACATGGGTGGTGAAAGCAAGGGAAAACATCCATGCATAATAGGCCTGGGTCTGCTATATTAAGTAGAGCTTGACTAGGATGTGTTAGAACACGCATATGCAGATAGGCAATTGAGTTGCCTTGTACCATTAGGAAGAAATGGTTGAAGCAACCACAGACCAGTTGACAAATAGATGAATGCTCCAGCAAAAAACTGGCTTCCTCTCTGCTAATGGCCCACAGGACATGATGAGCCAAACCAATGGGTGTTTGAGCATCTCTGTGCAGAACATGCTTGGCTATTAGAATCATCTATTCTACAGATAAAAGGGAAAGGTCCCATACTCAAACGTCAACTTGTCTTGGCTGAAAATGTCTTTCCTTATCCTATATTTGGGAATTGGAATCCCTGGCCAGTTTGCAGATGAATAGAATAGAAATAAAATGCCCTGACCTGAATAGACTAGGCTAGCTAGCCTGATCTTGCTAGATTTGGAAGCTAAGCAGGGTCAGCCCTGGTTAGCATTTGGATGGGGGACCACCAAGGAAGACCAGGGTCCCTACACAGAGGCAGGCAATGTCAAACCATCTGTGAATGTCTCTTGGCTTGAAAACCCTGTGGAGTCACCATGATTCAGCTGTGACTTGACGGCAAAAAAAAAGAACAGAAAAAGGGTTGGATCCGATCACCATTTTGACTGATGAAAAGGGGAGGAGGGAGTCCCCTTGTACCACCAGAAAGGTGATGCTGGGAATCATGGGATATGCATGGATTGGGGGGGGGGCTGTAATAAGAAAGGGAACTGGACAAGATGGAGTGAAAAAGTTGTTGGGATCCAACCCAAGACCAGCATAGGAAGACACAGAATGTATTTAACAGTGCTTGCTACAAAAGGGGGGGGGGCTAGGTACACATATCCAGGAATCATTTTCAAGACTGAAAATTGCCTTATTATTGTGGACAAGAATGCCAATAACCTGGAAATGGGACAGAGCTTGGCTACATCTGGTTACCACCGAGCGGTGCTCTGGGCTGTTTCAGTACCTGCCGCTGGCTCTTTGTCCATGAGGTGGAAGAGACCCATGTGTCACTGCCTCCGATTTTAACTGGGTGCCAGTTTGATGCTTGCAAAGCCACTCTGAGGGAAAACCTCAACCATGCAAATAAGCCTAAGGAAACTAAAAAATGAAACGGTGTGTGACAGTTTCTAATTACTGTGTAAAAAGAACATATGGAAACTTCATTGTCCATTTCATCCCTCAACATGTACTATCAAGTCAGATTTCTTTTGCTCAATCATTCTCTCTGGAGCATTTGGGGCCATTTTGCAAGCATCCAATGGAGGGGGGGGACACTGTTTGATCGTTGCAGTTTGGGGGCTTTTGTTTCTCATGCAAACTCAACCATCTTTACTTTACTTTAATGATACTGCTCTTACAGCTTGTTCGGCTCTGAACAGTGTCACACTAAGCCAACAACAACAACAACAACAATTATTATTATTATTTAATACATTGTATAATGTAAAATGTAATGATTTTAAATCTTAATTGATTGAGAAAACTCAGCTATCTTCTACAGAATATTTTACATTTTTTAAAATTCCTCTTACTGTGGTATGTCGTTAGCCATACTGTTCCGCAAATGACTCATATATTTCCTGAGTTAACTTTTGAAATTCTGGATCAATTATCTGGAAGTTCTTAGGACACAATCAGTTTGCTGAAGTGGAAATTGAAGGTTATCAAAGCAAAGTAAAGTGGAGTGATAGGTAACATCTTGCTTAGAAAGGAATAACCTGAAACAATCTTAGAATATGGTTTTGTCATTATAATTCTAATATATTTATAAGATTTCTGCATTAGAAGATAAAATATGTATTTGTGCATATATATATATTCATTAATATAAGTAAATATATTATGTATGTATGTATGTACGTACAGAAATGCCAAACGTCATCACTGTTGACGCGTGGCAAACTTTCTTCCGGGGCTCGCATTTAAATACTAATAATGTTGATGTTAAAAGAAATTTAAGAGGCCAAGTCTGGGTCAATGAAATGGGGCATACATCAAGGCCCCATTTTCAAGGAGCAAAAAGCCTCCCAGCTTTTCCTCTTATCCCCTCTGGCCACCGAAGCAGAGTCAGTTAATGAATCAGAAAAAAGCTGGTTACCAGATGTCCTGGCTTATTAACACACACATCGCATTCTGTAACGGCATTCATGGAGCAATCTGTGCGAAAAGCAGACTCGTCTTCAGTTAAAAAAAAAAAAAGGACCTCTAAGAAGCCCTCAGAGCTTTCTCTCCACTGTGCTTGATTTTAGGGTAGGGGCTGCCGTTTCCCTAACTTTGCTTAAGATGCTGCTGAGCATTTGGCTGTGGAACTCTTCCCTCCACTATCCTAAAAAGGTTCTTGAGGCACTAAGAGACAGGACTCATTCACATAATTCACCTCACCTTTCCTCCTCCTCCACTCTGTAGTGGATTCTTTTAGGGACTCAGTAAATAAATATGCCAAAAAAACTTCCGTCCTAAAAACTTTAAAAAGGGCAAAGGAAATCAATTCTCCCTGATTGGTTTCCCCTGCTGGTAATTTTAATGCCACCCATTGTTCAGCCTGAAAGTCTAATTTTATGTTAATGTCCCGAAACTTGTCAAATCTTGGCAAAACCCATGCATAAATTACACAGAAAGTAGCTCACAGGAGGGGGAAAGTAATGACTGTCATGGTTAGCCAAACCCATTAATAGTCTGACAAGCAATAACCCAAGAGCTCCGGTCAACTGCTGCAGACATCTGTGAAACTTTTGCAATTAATTTTTTTTTAGGGGGGAAGAGGCAGGGGGAAAGAGGAGGTATCAGCTGCAAAATAATACGTAAGTGACTGGTTATTATCAGCTCCGCTAGTGAAGGCAGAACTGATAGGCTTCCAAGGCTCTGTCCTTTGTTGAGATTTGTGTTTAATTGCACGAATGTTAAGTTTTATGCTCCCTTTTCTAACTCAGTTTTGGTAATAGAAGACGACAGGCATGGGCAGTCAGCCATACAGTCCAGAGAGACTGTGGCAAACCACAGGAAGAACAAGGCAGCCATTTTACCTGCGCGGAATTTTGGGGCACAATTTCAGATATCATTGAGCAAAAAGAAGTAAGAGTTGAAGGCCTGCCTATATCTAAAGGCCAAACTAGATGAGAGCTCCCAAGGTCAACCTTGCCTCACCATTTTGTAGAGAGAGTTCCCACCAGGGGACTCCTTCTAATGGTGCTACGGAGGCTCGATTCTGTTCAGAATCACCATAGTATGGGGAGAGTAGGGCCTCGTACCTTGTCCCAGTGGTCCAGACCAGAATGAGGCCCCTGTGGCACAGTTAAAAGGAGTCCTCTGGTGAGAACTCCCTCTGCAAAATGGCAGCTCACCCCTGTCTCATCTAGCTTTGCCCTAAGTTTAAACAACAAAATGCCAATTGGCAAGTTGTGTTTGAAACTAATCCCAGAAGGGTAGCTATGGTAGTTTGTTGTAAACCCCCCCCAAAAAAAGGAGCCGCGAGGACTGAGCCAAGGCCGCGCCGGAGCATGCCCGTGGCAGAAGGGGCCCAACCAATCTGCCACCGAAAGACCGCCAGGAAGGAGCCAGAAAAAGCTGAGTGACGCCGGAAATCGACATAGCCAACCCGAGAAGAAACCCCTCCACTGGGTGCCGGTAGGGATGTCCCCATTCTGAATAATTGTGGCCATAGGTTAGGGATAAATGAGTAACTGTAGCTGCTCAGAG
>NW_015162498.1:802775-832702 GCF_001447785.1 Gekko japonicus
CTACCTTAGAAGGTAGGGGGCACCCTCCCCCGTTGTGGGGGTCGTTGGAGTGTTGGAGTCCGGTGGACGGTGAAGCGGCAAGCGGCGAGTGGCAAAAGATGGCGTCCGGGTACATCAAAGGCGGAACAGACGTCGGCGGAGAGGCGGAGCCACGATGACACGTGAGCGTGGACGACGCAGGCGGGGCGGAGCCGCGAGGACTGAGCCAAGGCCGCGCCGGAGCATGCCCGTGGCAGAAGGGGCCCAACCAATCTGCCACCGAAAGACCGCCAGGAAGGAGCCAGAAAAAGCTGAGTGACGCCGGAAATCGACATAGCCAACCCGAGAAGAAACCCCTCCACTGGGTGCCGGTAGGGATGTCCCCATTCTGAATAATTGTGGCCATAGGTTAGGGATAAATGAGTAACTGTAGCTGCTCAGAGACCCCTTAGGGGGTTAGAGCGAGGTAGCAAGCCGAAAGAATAAATAAATAAATAAATAAATAAACTCAGTTTAGAGGGAACACTGGCGGTCACACACACTAAATCGTCCACTTTCAGTTCTCTTTCCAACTGGATTTTGCCAGTTCACACAGTAAAATCCAGTTGGAAAGGACACTGGAAGTGGATTGAAAGTGGATTGTTCCGTGTGTGTGACTGCAGCCTAAGACTGACTAAATCTTATTCCAGCATATTCTTCTGCAGAGAAACCAAGGCCGCATCCACAAAGGAGGTATGAAGACCCAGATCTGCAAGAGGAACAGACCCACATGCGGCCATTCCTATGCTACTTGCTGCTGCCAGCCCGCCCCCAGCCAATCATCCCCTCTCCCCCCCATCATGACTATGCTTGACATGACAGAAAGCGTGCCAGGATCTCCTGCGGCCCTGAAACCCCTCACTTTCCCTCACTTTCCCTTTCCCCACCAAGCCACACTAATGCCACAAGGTGGTTTGGCGAAGAAAGAGGAAAGAGCTAAGGGTGGGGTAGAGCACCACTTTGAAAGTGGAGCTCAGCCCACATAGTGGCAATGGAGGGGGGGTCCACACAGGACTCCCCCACAGCTGCTCCAAGGATTTCTCTTTGATCTGGATTCAGACAGGTTTATTTTGATTCCAGTTTAAAGGAGGAAGCCTGGGAAACGGCACGAATCCTTCTCAGACTGAGCACAACATTATGTGGATGTTCCCCTTTAGTGAAAGACATTCTTCCCCTCCCCCCGCTGAGAAAAAAAAGAATAATTATTTGATGTACCTTGAATGGGTTTTCTGAAACAGTTTGGGATGTGGGGTACGGAGGGGGCCAAGAATCGGCAAAACAAACAATGCCACCACATCATAACATAAGTATGTGAAGAGTGTTTGGAAGTGACAACTGGTAGAGAATGCTGCAGCCAGAACGCTGACTGGACTGGATTGTAGGGGCCATATTACTCCAGTCTTGGTCTTCCTACACTGCCTCCCAGTTGGTTTCTAGGTTCAATTCCAGGTGCAGGTATAGCCTTTAAACCCTATACGACTTGGGACCAACATGCTTTAAGGACCACCTACTCCCATATGAGCCTACCCCAACACTGCAGTCATCTCCAGGGGCCCTTCTTTGGACGCCCTCTCGAGATTGGTGGCAAACTGATTCTTGGTCATGGCACCAAAATTATGGAATTCTCTCCCCAGGGAGGTCTGTCTATCCACCTCTGTCATCCTTTTCTGCTGGCAGGTGAAGATGTATCTGCTTTGTCTGGCATTGCCTCATTGACCCTCTTTCCTGTGTTATCTGTTTTAATTGTGCTTAATTGTCTTTATGCCCTGTATTTCAAAAGCTCGTTTTAATGTTTCTAATTGTTCACTGCTTTGGGGGCCAAAGTTGGGTAGAAAAAAGGCATAACAATGGTTTAAATAAATTCAGTTAAGTATTTCTGCACATCACAGATTTGGCACAGAAATGTAATATTTGGTAGCACTGTGTGGTTTGTAACACAAAGTTTGTTTCCTAGCAGTAGAAAAGAGCAAGAGTCCAGTAGCACCTTAAAGACTAACGAAATATGTGGCAGGGCAGGAGCTTTCGTGAGTCACTGCTCAGTTCTTCAGATACGCAGTTCATTTCCTACTAAACCTAGAACTTATACTGCCTTTTCTTTGAGATGTTTAATATTTCAGTCATTACTCACAAATGCCATCTTCTCTTTCACTCAGTCCTGTTCACTTAACGAGCTATAAAAAGAGCTAGTGGTTAGACACCCAATGTTAAAGAATCTGAAACAATGGATGTCAGTGTAGCGCTCTGGCTAGAAGTGACCTAACTTCTCTGGTCAGTTTTAGGAACAAGACTGAATTGTCTGAAGTCACTGGGTTAAAAAGGAACAAAAGGCTCTTTCACATTGGTGGCAATTCACTTCACACTTCGTGCCAGCCCATACATCATCAGTAATTTATTGAATCGTTTTGGTGCTCTTCCAGAGAGGAGAGGTACCTTGCCGGGCTGTTGCACCAAAAATTACCGAGTCTTGTTGCTTTTTAAATATAAGTGTAGGATCTACACCATGTTGGCTGTTGTGCTATTGCAATCACTCACCTCCTGAATTTTCCTGCCTAGACTTACTTATTGTGGCACAAGCTTCCATGAGCAAGAGGCCAACAGGAGAAATCAGAACTATGGCTAATGAGCAAAGGGTCGCAAAAGAGCCAGTTTGGTGTAGTGGTTAGGAGCATGGACTAATCTGAGAGAACTAGGTTTAAGAACATAAGAACATAAGAGACGCCAGTGTTGGATCAGGCCAAAGGCCCATCTAGTCCAACACTCTGTCACACAGTGGCCAAAAATACCAGGTGCCATCAGGAGGTCCAGCAGTGGGGCCAGGACATTAGAAGCCCTCCCACTGTTGGCCCCCCCAAGCACCAAGAAGACAGAGCATCACTTGCCCCAGAACCCCTATCTATACCTTGTGGCTAATAGCCATTGATGGACCTCTGCTCCACATGCCTAATTCCCTTTTGAAGCCGTCCAGGTTTCATTCCCCACTCCTCCACATACAGCTGCTGGTGTGACCTTGGGTCAGTTACAAGTTATTTCAGAGCTGTTCTCCCCTGAGCAGTTCTCGAAAGAGCTGTCTCAGCCCCACCTACCTCACAGGGTGTCTGTTGTGGGGAGGGGAAAGGAAAGGAGATTGTAAGCTGCTTTGAGATTCCTTCAGGTAGTGATAGTGAAGGGTGGGGTATAAATCCAATCTCCTTCTTCTCTTCTTCTCCCATATAATCAATAATCAGTCGTAGCCCAGAACACAGAGGTGGTCCAACACAGAGCAACGTAGACAGGGAAAGTTAAATCTTCTTCGTGCCTCATTGAGCAACCCAGAAACTAGGGTCCTAATTCAATGGCCTTAAATGCCCAGTGGTGTTGTTATGCTGAAAGAACTTGGAATTAGTGAAGATGAAAGAACAACAGCGAGATTTATTGTAACAGATGTATATATTGAGCCAGATGGCCCCAGGCATTCTGATCTCATCATATCTCAGAAGCTAAGCAGGGCCGGCCTTGGTCAGTACTTGGATGGGAGGCCACCAAGGAAGCTGAGGCAGAGGAAGGCAATGGAAAACCACCTCTGAACATCTCTTGCCTTGAAAATCCTGCAGGGTCACCATAAGTCAACTGCAACTTGACGGCACTTCCCACTTCCCAGATGCCCAACAGATGGAGAACAAACATCTGTGGGCAGTGCTATTCCCATGACGACATCTGTCCTGCACTCCAATCTCTTAGGACAAGTGATGTTCATATAGAAGTTTGGAGGTTGTTGGGGAAAGATAGCTAACAGGATTATGGTGGGCAGAAGTAGCATCTAAGAGACTGGGGTCCTGGACAGATGCTGCCATGGGAACAGTATTGCCTGCATATGTGTTTGCTACCCATCTGTTCAACCTGCAGATTTGTAACGAGAACCCAGTTTATTAGATAAGGCACAATATCTCCATTAGCCTCTGTTTACAGTGAAATTTATCTAGGTAAAAGCTGTCTTTCACGACCCTACTCAAAGAATTGGTTAGCATGAAACTATTATCAGATAGTATGAGGACCATGATACTCATGATAGTATGATAGTATGAGGACTATGATACCCTGACAGACACTGGTTTTAGTTAAGAAAGCTTTCCAGCACACACACTCCCTTCCCAAACTCCCTATATAAAATTTATCATTTTAACGTGCAAAGGAGCAGGGTTGGACTGAACAGTGAATGTCAATCATACTTGGGAAAGGCTTAAAGGATTATATTTTTGTTATTGTTTTATATCAAAATACTTAGAAATCTGAATACTACCATGAAATGGAAGCTCTCTCTCTCTCTCTCTTTCTTTAAAGCCAAATCGAAAACATCAAATTTCTTACATATTCCACAGATAATCTATTCCAATTGTAAGCACGACAGGGCAACCGTGTGTATTTATTTTTAGGCATTTGCATTTATTTATTTATTGTTACAGTTCCACAGGGCCTGTAAAACGGAGCTCTTCCGCCAGGTTTTCGGAGCTGCCACCACCACTGCCACCACTGCCATCTGACGGTTACAGAGAGTGAGCCCAACCCCCGTGATCCCCCCAAGTATAGCCTGACCTGAGTGCCTGGGACATCTGAACGAGCAGATTTGACATGAGGAATCAAATGCTAGCATTTTAACAAGCTGTATAGTTGTGGTTTTAAACTTTTGTATGATTTTGTATGGTATATTGAACTAATATATTGTATTGTTTTATATTGTGCTGTAAGCCACCCTGAGCGGCCCTGCTGGGAGGGTGGGGTAAAAATCTAATGAAATAAATAAATAAGTTTATATCCCACTCTCCTCCTCAAAAGCAACTTAGAACATCATTCTTCTCTCCTCCATTTTCTCACAACAATTTCCCTGTGAAGTAGGCGTGGAGGTGAGGAGAGAGAGGTGAGACTCTGGGGCAACTGCCTATTGGACTGAAGAATGTCCTACCCCCCTACTCTGGCCTTTCCTATAGATTATTTAAACCCCAACCGCCCGGAATCAGGTTAAAGGGGGACACAAACTTTGTTTAAGGACTGGTAGTGAGTAAGCTATGTGCTCCCTAAAAGTGTTTTATATTTGAGAACCTGCTAGACCAAGGCTGTAATTGTTTGTGAGGTAAAGAGAAGTAATCGCTTTTTCCTAGATATTTGACTAGATAGACGAAAGACGGAGATGAACAATCAAGTTTTTAATAGGGTAAATGTTTTGTGCAGATGGCTTCAATATATAAAGTAAAAAAGATTCTTAACTCCAGCCCCAAAGGTTACAAACTTCCCCCCCAATGAGAGTAACAACTTTTTAGCTGAACCTCAAGTAATGTTAATAAACTCTGAAGAGAGATTTGATCTCCCTTTCTCCAGACAGGTTACTCAGCTTCTGAAGTTTCACTGGAATCTAATTCCATAACAGACTGGATTCTTCCCAGGGTCATGGTTGCTCTTTTACCTCACAGAGCTCCTGTCCACAGAATCTGTACAAGAAAGTTACGAATGCTGGGCCCTTAACAGGATGCTTATTTGTCTCACAGAGACAAGCTTTCTCCCCTAAGCTGGCCCCAAACCCCAATAATTGACTAAACCGATAGTCTTATGTAGAGCCACCAAAATCCCTGTCTGAAGAAAAAAGTTTTTCATCCTTCTTCTTAAGTTGGAGCTGTCTTACCATCTCCCATCTAGTGGGCCTTCTCGGACTCCGACTCGCTGACAATCATTGAGACTGAGGCCAAAATCAACGGGATTGTTTCAGAGCCCTGGAGGAGAGGTGGGACTTTTGTGGGTGATTGCACATAGGTTAGGGCTGAGCATGTGTGACCGACCCAAAGTCACCCAGTGAGCTTCTATGGCAGAGTGCGGATCCCACCCCAGATCTGTCAAGAACCTAGTTCAGCACTCTATTCACTGTGCCACTCCAGTCTGTCTTTAACCTTTATGTATAAAGCTGACGGTGATGGTTTTTAATTTATATAAAACGGAGTGTGTGGGTGAGGGGTGCTAATACCTTTGCTTCTTACCCCTTAATTTGATGTCCTCTTTTAAGCTCTTTTCATTCTAGACCTGTTACTTGGGTGACAAATCCTTCAAGAAACAGAGCAGTGGAAGAGGGAAGGGACAGGCTTTCGCTCACTTCACCCACACAGTCCTTCTTCTTCTTCTTTTAAACAATTTATTAGGATATATTTAAAAAGTTAAACATATATCAATACTTAAATCATTATACATCCTTTCCTCCCCCCCCTTTCAGCTTCCCACAGTGCTCCAACCTCCAGCTCAATTCTTATATTCACTTCAGACCTCTCTTTTTCATAATACATCTATAGGTAACTTATCTTTCAACTGTTATTCATATACATTTATCTATTTTCTACTATATTTTAGTTTTCAGTAGTTACCAAAGCAAATCAAATTGTCTTTTACATCCCAGTATTTTTCTAAGTATTTTTTAAAGTCTTTCCAGTCTGCAAAAAATTCTTCTGCTTCCAAGTTATTAAGTTTCCTTGTCATTTTGTCCATTTCCACCATAAAAAGTAATTTTTTTATCCATTCCCCAATTTCAGGGACCTTGTCTTGCTTCCAACATTGGGCATATGTCATTCTGGCAGTTGTGATCATATACCACATCAATGTCCTTTTTGCCATATTGACTTCTTCCATTTTAAGTCCCAAAAGTAATATTTCTGGTTCTTTCTTAAATTTACATTTCACAATTTTTTCCATTTCAGCATGTATTTCAGTCCAAAATACTTTTGCTTTTTCACATGTCCACCACATATGATAAAACGAGCCCTCTGCATTTTTACATTTCCAACATTTGTTTGCCATAGTACTATTCATATTTGCAATCTTTTTGGTGTCATATACCATCTATACATCATCTTATAACAGTTTTCTTTTAAATTATTACATGTTGATATTTTCAATGCATTCTTCCATAAATATTCCCAAGATGACATCAATATTTCTTTATTCATGTTAACTGCCCATTTTATCATTTGCTCTTTAACTGTCTCATCTTCTGTATACCATTTTAATAATATCTTATACATTTTAGAAATATGTTTTTTACCTCCCTCAAACCATACCTTTTCAATATAATTATATTTTCCCCTGAATCCAAAAGCTTTTTTGTCTTTTCTAAATAAATCATTAATCTGTCTATATTGTAGCCAACCGTACTTAAAAGCCAAATCTTCTTCCATTTTCATTTCAAATGTTTTTCCCACTGGTTTCAACATGTCTCTATATTGTACCCAATCTTCTCCTTTATGTGTCGAAAAGGGTTTTATAACCTCCACCGGTACAATCCAAAGTGGTCTCTCGTCTGAGAAGAACCTTCTATACTTAGTCTATGTATCAAATAGAGTTCTTCTAATATAGTGGTGTTTAAAAAAACCATCCATTTTCGTTTTTTCATACCATAAATAGGCATGCCAACCCACACAGTCCTTCTTGAGTAGAAATTAGACCTCCCCAATATATACAAATTACGCCTATTTTAGACTGTAATGGCAGGAACAGATACGATCTACAGTTCCTCATGTGAAGATCCATGAAGAACCGAAGGTCGTCTTATTCCTGAATTGACTTCTCAACTTTCCCTTTACACTTTATTATAGTAATGGCTGTTTACACACACACACAGTTAGCAACTAGAGCTTGAGAAATTCGTGGAGTCTTGAAGGCAGTGCCCAGGGAGGGCAAGATCTGGGGGAAGAAGGGAGCTTAGTGAGAATGTGATGATGTGGAGTCCACGTTCCAAGGCTGCCATTTCCTCCAGGGAGACTGACCTCTGTAGTCTGGAAATCGGTTGTAATTCTGAGAAACCACTCGGAAGAAGGAGGAGGAGGTAAGAATAAGAGATTGGATTTAGACCCTGCCCTTCACTACATGAAGGAGTCTCAGAGCGGCTTACAATCCCTTTCCCATCCCCTCCCCACACAACAGACACCCTGTGAGGTAGGTGGGGCTGAAAGAGCTCTTTCAAGGACTGCCCTTGAGAGAACAGCTCTGAAAGAACTTGTGACTGACCCAAGGTCACACCAGCAGCTGCATGTGGAGGAGTGGGGAATCAAACCCGGTTCTCCCAGATTAGAGTCCGTCACTCCTAACCACTACGCCAAACTGGACCCACCT
The DNA here is from genome assembly GCF_001447785.1 of Gekko japonicus. Taxonomy (NCBI): domain Eukaryota; kingdom Metazoa; phylum Chordata; class Lepidosauria; order Squamata; family Gekkonidae; genus Gekko; species Gekko japonicus. Next base: position 810,912 of record NW_015162498.1, read on the forward strand.
GGCAGTCAGCAGCCCTAACACACATTAAGAAATATTAAACTCAAACTAATTTCTTACTAGTGCGTGCAAATGTCCTGCTACCACACAGGCGCTGTGAACATTGTGTCCTTTGTAGGTATTAATATGGATTTAACTTTTTTTTCTTTTTAAATTATCTGCTTTGAGGAGGTCTCTGGAGAACGGTAATACAAATTCACCGAACAAATGAGTAAATAAGAGCAGGGAAGGCTGGTTCCCCCCCCCCCATGTCTTTTCATCAATTTAGATGATACATACACATCCCAGCCCTGCCATTTCCATGGGCAAAAACAATCGGTATCACCTCCGAAGTCTACTCTCCCTTCCAAAACACCCTTTTCAGCTGCAAAGGAGACTTTTGCAATTTTGGCACTGAAAGGAAAATGTACGTGGGGGGGATGGGATTCCTCAGACCCCCCCTCAATCCATTCTGATTTTTCTGTTCCAAAGACCCCCCCCCCAAGATATGTGCAGGTGATGACTTTCAAGTATCTTCCCTGACAGTAATTCCAGAAGGACAAGCAGTGTTAGTCTGTTGCAGTAAAAACAAAATGTCTTGGGAAGACCAAAAAGAATTTGCCCCAGCACAAGATTTCACAGACTTCTTCTGATGAGCAGTTCCTCACAATGCAGTCATTTTATGAAGGAGTAATGAAAAGAAACAACCAGGGTAGTCTTGGGGGGGGGGGGATAAAATGCAGGAAGGACAGGGTGAAATTTACACGATGGTATTTCTCCTTATACCAGGGGTCCCCAACCTTTCTGAGCCTAGGGCACCTCTGGAATTCTGACACAGCATGGGGGGCACAGCCACAAAATGTCTGCCACAGAAGACAGAGCCAGCCACAAAATGGCTGCTGCAGCTTACTTTCAGTGACACAAGGAAGATCCAGTGTGGTGTAGTGGTTAAAAGTGGCAGACGCTAACTTGAGATCCAGGGTTGATTCCTCACTCTTCCACATGCAGCCAGCTGGGCAGGGTTGCCAGGTCTTACCTCACTTTTTTTTGGGGGGGGGGCTCCTGGGTCTGTCCTGGAGTCTTCTTTGTGCATGCAAAGTGTGTGGGGCATGATGACATCATCCAGAAGTGACATCATCATGCCAGGCATGTCGACACTTTGACGCTCTAGCATTTTGGCCCCAAACTCTATAGTAACCATAGAGTTTTGACCAAAAATACTAGAGCATCCATGTGTTGACGTGCCCGGTGTGATGACGTCACTTCCAGGTGATGTCACTGCACCGACCACATCGGGGTGGGAGGGAGCTATTCGGGATGGGACTTCCCGTGCCGGCCAAGTGGCCAGCAGCAGATTGAAGTCCCCAAAATTGAGGGAAACCCCGCCCAGACTGGGGGTCTGGCAACCCTACTGCTGGGTGACCTTGGGCCAGTCACAGTTCTCTCAGAACTGTCTCAGCCCCACGTACCTCACAAGTTGCCCGTTGTGGGGAGAGGAAGAGAAGGAGACTGTAAGCAGCTTTGAGACTCTTTAAGGTAGAGAAAAGCAGGATATAAAAACCGACTCTTCTTCATCCTTGTACAACGTTTTGGCAAATCTTCACTGCCAATCAAATCTCCAACAAGCAAAGCCACACCTGGCTACACCCACTTTCTAAAAACACTTGGTGGGCACCAGGAAAGTTATCCGTGGGCACTATGGCACTCACAGGCCACCCCACTGGGGACCCCCCCCAGCCCATACTTTCTAAATATTATGACCTCTTCTGTTCTGCTGTTCTTTTCCTATCTTCCTGCATAAGATGTCCATATAGTGAGGTTCTACTCATTGCATTTGAGGACGTATGCTCTAGTCCAGGGGTGGCCAAGCTGTGGCTGGGGAGCCACATGCGGCTCTTTCATACATATTGTGCGGCCCCCAGAAGGGCACTGGATGGGTAAGCGAAGGGGAGGCCTGCCTCCCCGGTTGGTCTTCCCTTCCCCATCCAGTGATCCCCTCCCTGGGTAGGCTTGAGGGGGTGGTGGGGAGCGGAGAAAGAAAGCAACTTTAACTTTAAATGTGTTCTCAAAGCCCCCCCCCCCAGCCTACAAATATAATTGGGCACATAAATATCATTACCAATATCTACGTTTACCCTTTTTGTTTTTATTTTTGGCCGTCTCGTTTAATGTTAATAAAAAGCAAATTTGCATATTTTTTTCAATAAAAACATGTCTGTAATTTTTGTTCATGTCATGCAGCTCTCAGACATCTGATGTTTACTCTATGTGGCTCTTACGTTAAGCAAGTTTGGGCACCGTGGAAGTTCATGCTGGAATAAAAAGTTGCTGGTTTCAAAGGTGCTACAAGTCTCTTGTTTCCTTGTATGGTCGATTTCCAAGAAATGGGAAATACATTATCAGTCTTGGAAACACTGATCTAATTTTTTTTTTTTTAACAGAAATACGCTATTGCCTGAGACACTGTTTGTCATCTATGTATTGGTAGGTTGACTATTACGGCAATGAATGTAGGTCTCGGCCCTACACCCTTCTAAGCCCATTGGATTTAGGAGAGTGTAAATCCGTTTAGGATCACACTGAAGAATGTCAATCTAAAATTAATCTTTGCAAAATCAGGCTAGAGTGGATTAAAAAGCAAGAAAGGAGGGTGGAAAATACCCTTCCTACAGGTTAATGAAATGGACGAGATCTAATCCAAAAGAAACCAACGGTGTAATCCTGGACAAAGTTACTCCAGTCGAACCCCATGGGCTTAGACTGGAGTCATTCTGCCCAGGATTGCACTGCAAGTGATTTTAAACTGGAGATTACGGTCGAATAAGTCCTCTGTAAGCTTTTTTATACTTGGCATTGTCATGCATGACTTTCCAAAGACAGGAAGATGGGTTTGTACTGAACTTTAATTTACACAGTGATTTTTCTATTGCCAAAATGTTTATATAACTAAATCAGTCATATGTATTTAGTTTTGACTAAGCAACAGATTCTATTGGCATACATGCATGTACTGATAATGAATGACCCCAGAGCCACTATCAAAGAATTTCCACAGTTATTTGAAATGCTCTTTTCCTACGAATGCAAAGCCTTTTAAAAATCCCCTAAGAAAAGAAAGAGTTTGCCCGTCCAAAGCAGCAGTTTTTCCCCATGCAGGATGTTGACCTTGTGCAATAAAGCACTCTTTAGTCTGGGGATCAGTTGTAAAACCCTTGTGTAATAAAGCACTGTTCTTATGATGGCCTAGGGTTGCCATCCTCCAGGTGGGACCTGGAGATCTCCTGCTTTTACAACTGATCCCCAGACTAAAGAGATCAGCTCCCCTGGAGAAAAGGGCTGCTTTGGAGGGTGGATTCTACGGCATTGTACCCTGCTGAGGCCCCTCCCCTCCTCAAACCCCACCCTCTCCGGGCTCCACCCTCAACATCTCCAGGTATTTTCCAGCCCAGACTTGGCAACCTTAATGGCTGCTGTGACAAAATACATTTAGATTATATATTTGCACAAACAACTCAGAGGGAGCAGTCCTATTCAGAAGTGATTCCTATTTTAGCAAGTGGAGCTTACTCCTAGGAAAGTATTCTTAGGCTTTGACCGCACGCGCCTTTAGATCGGACATAGCTGTGAATGCCTGATGGATCTAAAAGGGCGTGATCAGACAGCAACATCTGGGAAGTGTCCCGCAGACGTGGGCAACCCGCGCTGCTCTGCCACAGAAGTGGAGTTAAAAGACACCGGGGAAAGTCCGGCTCTAACAGGTTCCGACGGGCCACGGACGGACTTTCCCCTGCCTGATTGTGCAAGTGCGCTCTCATGCTGTCGGGATGGTTAGATCATACCATCCCGGTGTGGTGCCGTTCCCCCCCCCCTTGCAGTATGCGCATCATCACTTACTCCGTAGGGAGCCCTCGGTGTGGAGGTGTGATTCCTTGTTTATGCGCATGGGAAACAAACACCCCCCCCATAAAAAAGACTCACCCGCAATTGTGTCTGATCAAACAGCTACAAGGGAATGTGTGATCTCACAACTGCATGTCAAATTCCTCTGGAGGAAATAGCTTCACTTCCCCTCCGCTTCAACTGGTGCGTGTGACCGCAGCCAAAGGCTGGAAACCAGCATGTCTTAAAATCTGGGCACAGAATAGCCTTATGGTCTAGCGTTGTTTCAAAGGATCTTTGCAATCACTTTTTAATAACTTCATTCTTCTAACATTCTGCATAGTGTTCATTAGCTTCCAAACCATTGAACTCATGGGCACATTTAATCCCTGATGCAATTTAGTAATTTCACCTTTATTCAGTTTGGTGAGCCAGTTTGGTGTAGTGGTTCATTCAGAGAGCCAGTTTGGTGTAGTGGTTAAGTGTGGGGACTCTAATCTGGGAGAACCGGGTTTGATTCCCCACCCGTCCACTTGCACCTGCTGATGTGACCTTGGGTCAGTCACAAGCTCTGGCACAGCTGTCCTTGAAAAAGAGCAGTTTGTGTCAGAGTTCTCTCAGCCCCACCCACCTCACAGGGTGTCTGTTGTGGGGAGGGGAAGGGAAAGGGGTTTGTAAGCCACTCTGAGACTCCAAGTGAAGGGCAGGGTATAAATCCAATCTCTTCTTCTTCTTCATTAGGGAAGAAGTTCACCCAACAGGCTTAATTCTAATGAATTAAGCTATAATAATGATAGAGTACTGGGGTGGGGAGAGGAGGGGGAAAAATACGGATGAGATCTTGGAACAGATGTGATTTCCTGCATATTAAGGACTGCTTCTAGATGTGTTCCTACAACTCTTCCTTTACACAGCAAGATCATTTCCGTATAAATACATTGGGTAAAGTACTAGTTCTGTGGTTATTTGCCTTTAAAAGCCACTACTGCCCAGCAAGTATGGAACATTATGATTGAAAGAGGTTCCAGATTGTCAGGGGGGGGCAGTGGACAGAGAGTTCCCAGGGGTCCCCCATCCCACCCATTCACCCATGTGTCTCACTATCTGCCTGTGCATCCCTCCTTGCTCTGCTCATCCGCCCTCCTACTGCCCATGCTCATAGCCACCTGCACTGCCCACAGCCCTTTCCTTGGTGGCACTGGGTAGAGTGTGCAGCCGGACACATATTTAAGCACTCACAAGTGAGCAGGAAGGGAAATGGCATGTTGTAGGGGTCAGCCGCAGTGGGCCCTATGTGGACGCCAGTCCTGGACTGAAAACTTCCCAGGCCACAAGCAAAAAATTAAGATGGGGAAAAAACCACCCAGCATTCTGGACAAGGCAGCTTCATTTATATAGGCAGATTTATGATATAGATTTCAGGTATATTTGCAGTGAGACCCTTGACCTGATGAGTATCAGCCAACTCCTTAATGTTAAGTTTTGAATCTTATTTCTTGTGTGGCCCTTTTTGAGTGAATGGGGGAAGATTCCAGGGTCTGGGGATTTATAATCCAGGAAGACCGAGCACTATAAAATACGAGAGTGCACTTTAAAAATTACTCTTTTAATTTTAGTTTTTGTTTTGTTTTTTTCCTACAGGGCATGCTTTTTTTGTTGTGCCAGGATTTCAGGAGAGGGGTTGCTTTAAGAATTATTTCAGGCACAGTTTTTAGGTTCTGGAATTTTAGCAACCTAAAAGGATGCCTTTTTTAAAAAACCTGAAATTAAAATGGACATTTTTTGAAATTGACAAAATTGAAAGCCCCCTGAGAGAGTGCCCTGAGGAGGCAACATCAGGGGAAGACATGGGCCTCTGTGCTCTGTTGTTGGTCCTCCAGAGGAATTGGTTGGCCACTGTGTGAGACAGGATGCTGGACTAGATGGGCCACTTCTCTGATCCAGCAGGGCTCTTCTTATGCTCAACGCAGGATCAGCCTAGAGCATCCCTGATGTGTTTTTCCAGCTGCTGCTTAAAGACTGCCAGGGAGGGGGAGCTCACCACCTCCCTAGGCAGCTAATTCCACTGTTGTACAACTCTTACAGTAAAAAACTTTTCCCTCATATCCCACCCTTAATTTAAACCCATTATTGCGAGTCCTATCCTCTGCTGCCAATAGGAACAGCTCCCTGTCCTCCTCTAAGTGACAGGCCTTCAAATACTTCAAGAGAACAATCATGTTCCCTCTCAACCTCCTCTTCTCCAGACTGGACATTCCCAAGTCCCTCAGCCTTTCCTCATAGAGCTTGGTCTCCAGGCCCTCGATCATCCTCGTCGCCCTCCTCTGCACCCTCTCCACATCTTTTTTGAAGTGAGGTCTCCAGAACTGCACACAATACCCCAGGAGCGGCCTGTCAATGCAGTGCTATGACATCTTGTAATTTAGATGTTATGCTTCTGTTGATACACCCCAAGAGTGCATTAGCCTTTTTGTTGCTGCATCACACTGGCTGCTCATATTTAACTTTCGGCCCACCCATACCCCAAGATCTTTTTCACACACATTGCTACCCAGAAGTGTATCCAGTATGCGTGTTCCTCATTTTTGTTACTCAGATGTAGAACTCGGCACTTATTCTTGTTAAACTGCATCTTGTTCACATTCACCCACTTTTCAGTGTGTCCAGATCTCATTGAATTCTATCTCTGTCTTCTGGTGTGTTTGCTGCTCCTCCCAATTTGGTGTCATGTGAAAATTTAATGAGTAGCCCCTCCATACCTTCTTCCAGATCATTTATAAAAATACTGAAAAGTACCAGGCACAGAAACAAGCCCTGTGGCAAACCAGTAGACACCTCCCTCCATTCAGGTGAAAAACCATTGACAACTAGTCTTTGAGTGCAGTTCTCCTATCCACCCTATCCCACCAGGCTTAATACTGTCCACTCTGTCAGGAGCTCTCCCAAATTTCAGGCAGAGGTCTTTCACATCACCAGGGGTCATTTCCTGCGGGAGCGCACAGGAGTGGACCTCTGGCAGTAAGGAGCCCAGGGGGCGGGCACATGCAACAAGCCCTGTCCCCTGCTCCCAGAAGCCCTCAGTCAGGCCACGAGGAGCAAGAAGCAGCCAGGTAAGTTGCAGAGCCCCCCCCCGGCCCACCTTCAGGTACAAGCTCTCCCTCCTCCGTGAGGGCAGATCTGCACGTCCCCCCCCCAATAGCTAGCAATCCAAAACAGTCCAGTGGAGCCTGAGTGGTGGGTGTTGCCTTCTGATACACGTCCGGTGATATCAGGGGCTGTGGCACATGCAAATACGTTATGCAAATAAGTTATGTTAATGAGCTCCTGCACCTCTTTTTCTACAGAATGACCCCTGCACATCACTATTGCCTGATCCTTTTAATTAAAGAGGCCGACCTTGAACCTGGGATCTTCTGCACGCAAAGTAGATGCACCACCACTGAACCATCATCCTTCAACCAGAGCAGAAGGATGAACCATCAGCCTTCAACCAGCAGGCAGATCAATCAGAGACCAATGGATTTCTGAAATCAAATTGGAGACCAAGGGACACATGCCACTCTAGTATTCATCTCTCTGTGCTTTCCCCCTACTTTGCATCAAAACCCTCCTCTGGCTTTCAGTGCTGTCTCTCCTTAGTAGTCGCCAACTCAATAGGCATGGACACTACCCTTCTCCTACATGTTCCATGTTGTTGTTTCTTTGGGTCACAATGCTCCCTCTCCGCTGTGGAGTCTTGTGAGCAAAAATTCTACTTTGTGAGTTACTGCATTAAAGTTGTGAGCAAGCCATTTGACTACTTCATAAATTAGTTTGCTCTGGAGCCATCCTTCCTGAGCTAAAACAAAAACGTGTGAGCTGGAGGCTAAAAAACTGTGCGCTAGCTCCCACTAACTCAGCTTAGAGGGAGCACTGGTCACAATGCAGCAGAATGTTTTTGTTGTGCCATCAGCATAAGCAATTACCGGAGAGCTGTTCAACTAGAAGTGCCAAGGATTAAGCCTGGGACCTTCTGCATGCAACACCTACGTTTCTTCTACCCATTGTCCCCCAGCATTCATTCACAACTTGGAGGGGAAAATGGATACTTGGACACAACCAAACATATGTTTTGTTCCTGATTTAGAAATACGCACTGTCTTCCACAGGTGGTCCGGGGAGGAAGAGAAAAAGGGATGTAAGAGAAGTAAAATCAGCACAATGGCTTAGATCCAGCAACGTACAAATGGAAATAGAAACAAGACTTCGCCCAGTTCTGCTTCTGCATGATCTTGTACAGTTCCTAGCTCTTCCCTCCCTATATGTTATCATGCCCAGAAACTGTTTGCATACTGTCTTGCACAATCAGAGAAGCAGTCTGGGATACATGATGTTTAACTTACTGCAAGGTGCTGGCATGAGGCTTTTTTCACACTTCCACTTGCGCAAGGACCCGAGCCCATGAAGAATTCTTCCAGTGGATCCAAGCCACTATTAATTCATAAAGAGGAATGCTCAGAATCAATGGACCCAAAGGGCCACAGATGGATGTCTGTGCATGCAATAGGTCAGGGTTTCCTAACAGGGTGCCTGTGAATGCCATGCTGACTGCTGTTATTTTCCCTGGTGCTTTCCAGAAAGTGAGTGGAGCCATTGTAATAGCTTGTTAATGGTTGCCATAATTCAAATGAAAGAGTTTTCCACAGCCGTTGGTGGATGTGGATGACTGGTAACCACCTGGGCTTTCTTTAGTCAGTGTGTGGTTCCAGTGTGCCAGCGTGGTGTAATGGTTAAAAGTGATGGACTGTAATCTGATAAATGGGGTTTCCTTCCCCACTCCTCCACATGAAGCCTGTTGGGTGACCTTGGGCCACTCACAGTTCTATCAGAACTCTCTCAGCCCCACCTACCTCACAAGTTGCCTGTTGTGGGGAGAAGAAGCGAAACACGATTGTAAGCTGCTTTCAGATTCTTTCAGGTAGAGAAAAGTGGAGTATAAAAACCTTCTCTTCTTCTTTGGGCCTGACCAACTGTTGCTAGGGCTGGAGGTGGGGAAATGGGGAATGGGGTCAACATTGCTTAGTCAATTCCAGGCACAACCCGGAAGTGACAAAAGGTAGCTCTAGGAATCATCGTAAACTTTATGATTTTATCATAGAGTTTCCAGCAGTTCCTACAGCTATTATTTGTCACTTCTGGGACACAGAAAAGTGGGCAAGGTTTTTTTGGTTTTGTTTTTTAGTTTTCCTGCCACCACTAAGAAATAGAGCTTTCCAGAAGGCGGCCTATAGCGGGAAGCCCAGCAAACCTAACTGTTGCCATGACCATGAGCTTCTTTTGCAAAGAGGCGAGGGAGTTTTATTGTAGCCTTAGAGCTTTATTCTAGTCCAGGAAACTGGGCTGTTCCTTGAGGGGAGATAAGTATTCAGGAGTAGAATCCCATCTCCTATTTTTCCAGGGTTGTTATCCTCCCAGTGGCTAGCCTGTGCTTCCAACAAAGGTGCAGATAGTATTAACCTTGACAAACCAATGGCCAGATTCTGAATAAGGAACTTTCTGAACTTGGTATAATTGCTGTGTGATTCTTTTGCAAAGTGAGGAGGGCGCTATTGCGTTTGACTCTATCTTCTGTGGTAGTCATTTTGGGTTTGGGTCTACCTCCTGTGGCAGCCATTTTGGGGTGACGCTCACCACCCCCTCTCAAAATTCCCAAGGTGCCTGCAGGCTAAAAGTGGTTGTGGGCAGGGGTCATTTCGTATAAAAAGAGCTAGGGGAACTCATTAAAATAACTCATTAGCATATGCCACACCCCCTGACATCAGGGGCCCGGCGGTGGACCTGCAAGGCCGGCAGGCGTGCGAGGAAGCCCCGCCAAGGCCCTCCCTGGCCCCAGGCAGGCAGGGGTGGGGAGAGGCGGGGAGGAAGCAACTTACCCTCCCTCTTCTCCTGCCTCCTCCTGGCTGAATGAGGGCTGGAAGTGGGGCGACCGGAAGCAGGGGCAGGGCTTCGTCATGTGCCCCCCCTGCACCTCACCCGGGGGAACTGCGTTCCCCTGCGTTCCCCCCCGAAATGACCTCTGGTTGTGGGCCCCTGCAAAAGGACTTCTGAGGGTTACTAATACAGCTCAAGGAATTTGTAGTTGGAAAAACACAAACCTGACATCCTGGGACATACACCAAATGCAGGAATTTGTGTTTTCCGGTTTCTGGTCAATACTTGTGGTTTGTTTTTGCAACTAATAAATCATGGCATTTCTCTGGTAATGCTTTTTCATGTCTTACATTCATCATCAGCATTATTTGAGATTAGAATTCCAATATAATAAAATTAAATCAATCTCATATCCTGAAGTATTAATATGCTAACAGCTACCTAGACAGTGATATTGACATAATGAAATAAAAACTGGAATCAATATAACCAACAAGGTATTCAAAGTTTAGCCACAGACCACTTCTATTTTGGGGGAAGGAGGGGAGGAACCCAGTTGTTTATTTTAATATACTGATATTTCATTTTGTGATTAATTTTAGACTAACAGTGTAAAAAACTACACACTCGTTTTAGTGTGACAAGCGTTTGGTAATTAATTTTCCAACAATGCTATGGGATTCTAAAAAGCACTCTTCATTTGACATGTATTTTATAATTTATTTTAAAACAATGCTGCACAAATCTGCAAAGGCATTATTCATTGGAGAGTTCATTAATTATGCAAATGCATTGCAATTAACAAATCTGTTCTGAGGATGGCATTTGCATAATAATGAACTTCGATGTTTGTGACATTATTTAATAAGATACCTTTGTGCTGCTGCTGCTTCTTTTTGGTGCAGAAAAACACTCCTGTGAACACTTTGAATCTGGAGGTGGTTCATAAAGGACCGGTGGTCGATGATTATTTTTATTATTATTATTATTATTATTTTAAAGTGATCCAAGAAGCACGGTTTAGAAAAAGCCCACAACAATTTTCAGGACTGAACGCAAATAATAAATACGGAAGTTGCTTTAAAAGCACCACATTTTGGATTATCCTAGGCCTTCTGCAACAGCTTTGGGTTTTCGTTGATATTGCATGAAAATCATGTAAGATCTGAGGGATATCGGGGCCAGCTGGAAATAAATGAAATTGCATGTGAGTGCCGGTTTAATTTTTCCAGAGCACGGCATATATTAAGAAACATGATTCTTAAATTATGACTATTATAAGGCTTCCTTTATAAAATATGGAGCTAAAGTGACTGATCCCAGGCAGGACCATTGATTTCAATTGAGACCAAGGACACAGTTTCATCGAAGTCAGAAGGCCTAGAGGAGCTGATACTATTACATTGCTGAACACAGATGTAGGATCGTCACGCCATCAGGTGTTGCAGATAATCATTCATCTCTTGGGCTTTCTTGGCTGGACTGGAGGGATCCAGGAGGTAGTTGACTATCATGGCACCGCTGGCAACAATGTGAATAGCAGACACCAAATAACCCTCCTCCCGCAAGTATTACGGTGCTATACATTCCAACAAGTTGATGTGCACGGGCCTGTTTCAAGTTGGACCCTGGTGTGAGGAGAAGGGTGCTTTAAGCCTTCTCCCTTGCTAAGAACCACAGTTTGCCCCACTGAGGAACCTGATGATACTCCTTGTTGTTGTTCAGTCACACAGTCGAGTCCGACTCTTCGCGACCCCATGGACCAGCTCCCGCCAGGCCCTCCTGTCTTCTGCCGTCCTCTGAAGTTGACTCAATTTCATGTTCGTTGCATCGATGACACTCCTATCAGTTCCCAAACAACATAATGGCTCCATGGGCTTGTGAAAATTATGTGTGGGAAGGTTTAACTCCTCCCCCCTCCGGATCTGCATTGGATCATCCCATGTCTGGTAAATGACCTTTTAAAAAGCTGTGGGATGTCTGTTTGACCTTGAGTATATTGGCCTGACCTGGGTGGCCCAGGCTAGCCCAATCTTATCACATCTCAAAAGCTAAGCAGGGCCAGCTCTGATTAGTATTTGGATGGGAGGCCACCAAGGAATTCCAAGGTTGCTGTGCAGAGGCAGGCAATAGCAAACCACCTTTGAACGTCTCTTGTCTTGAAAACCTTATGGGGTCCCAATGTCAGCTGTGACTTGACAGCAACCCCCCCCCAACAACAAATAAGTTAAGAGGGAATTAAAGACATGCTGAACTACTGAGCATTCCTATGAAGCCCCTTGTGCATGTAGCTGGTTTCCTGAATAAAGCAATGATCTTACTTGGATGGGAGACCTCCAAGGAATACCAGGGTTGTGACGTGCCGAGGCAGGCTCAGGGTGGCTTACAAAAGAAACAACAAATAAAACAACAGCATAAAATCAATATAAAATACACAATAATTAAGAATTAATGTTGCTAAACCAGAAAAATAGCAAGGTGGTTCACTCACTCTTCTTGTTTCAGTGTCTGTTGGAACAAAGGGATCACCATGCAAAAGGGATCATGATTTAATACCAAATTTCAGAATCCTTTTGGCACCCATTTTTCTATGCTCAACCCAAGGCTGAGTGATTTGTCAACCCCATGGTGAAGTCACCCATTTGCAAAATAGGTGACTCCTTTGAGAATTTGGTCAATTAATTCAGGCTTATACATGTGAAATACTTTGAAGGCAATATATTTCAGTGCTCTTCAGGGTGCCCTATTTACCTAAATGAAAGTCTAGTTACCCACACACACACACATCTGCTGGCAAGAAAAAGTCGGGTCTGGTTTAAATTCTCATGCAAGTTACAGTTCTATACACTAAGGTTTTTTTTTTTAAAAAAATGGTATGTAAATGTAACCCACTAAGGTCCTAATATCTGCAGGGAGAGTGGGCAGGTTCAGTCGGTTTTAACAGCGGAACTCCCACCTATGGTTATTAAGAATATGTAACTGCTGTTACTACACATGTACTTAAACACAGACATAAGAGAGGCAATACAACCAATGCACTTTAACATTTAAAATAAACTCTTTATATAAACAAAGCATGGAAGTTTTCATATAAATCCTCATTCACTCCTGGTTGGTTGCTATTACTTCATAGCAATGAATCTTCAGGATATTACTGAGTACAGATATCTTCAGCATCCACAAGGATGCACAGAACAGAAAAAATACTAAGCAAATAGATAATCAGGGGTCTTTTGGGGCCGGAGCGCACCGGAGCGCTGCTCCAGGAGCCCAGGCGCTGAAGGCGATGGCAGCAAACCCCACCTCCAGCTCCCCGCACTGCGGCCCCCTGCTGCCTCCCCGAGCCAGCACTGGAGCGCTGCGGGCCGTGGGAGGGTAGAAGAGCCCCCCGCTGCCTCCCAGGGCCAGCACCGGAGCGCTGCAGCCCTGGGAGGCCAGAAGAGCCCCTCCGCCACCTCCCAGGGCCAGCGCCGGAACGCTGCGGCCCTGGGAGGCCAGAAGAGTAGGGAAATTCTCCTCTCACTAGAAGAGCTATCTCCTTTCTTTGGCCTGAATGGTAGTCTCTGTCTAACTACCCACTCATCCTTGCCAACTTTGCCCACTTTTCCTGTCTGTGTTAAAAGTGCTCTCAGTCAGGGCTGAATTCAGAAACTGTCAGTACTCGACTCTTCTCAGCTAGGTCTGAAATCAGACTGACTTCTCCCCAGGATCCAGTTCAGAAGTCTTTCTCTGCTCAGCTGATGCTAGCCAATCAGATATCTTGGAACAGCCTATTACTCAAGGCTCTTTGGCTCTGTGAAGACTTAACTCTTCACAGTCCTGTTTGTACAGCTGTTTGTACAGCACTTCTAAGCTTTTTAAAAGTCCAGTCTGTCACATGACTCATAAAGGTTCAAACAGCCATGACAAAGATTTCTTATCTTTTGCAAATTGTGCAGCCTCCATTTGCCTTGTGGCTGAGTGGGAAAGAAAGTGGACATTACACTAATCAACTTCTGCTAATATTAAAAACTGAAACTGGCCCACCCTGCTGTTAACATCTGAAAGGGGGAAAGTGTATTATTAAAAGGGAAATATGAGGTTTTTAAGGTTGCACAAAAATGGCCTGGATTCAGCTGAATGTTTCTGCAGGCAGAAGGATTTCCACTTATGGAATGTGTCAGAAGTCATATTGGCTAGATGCAAGCCCATTTCTATAGGCTGCAGGTTACTTTTTGTAGATGCACCAAAGATATGTAATTTTTGTCACGTCCGTAAGTCCCACTGAAAGCAAGCATTATTGGCAACTCAAAGGTAGCAATCTTAGAATTGCTACCAGTTCCACATACAGGGCCAGCTAGACAGGCACAGATTAGGGGTCTCAACGTGTGGATGAGAAAGTGGTGACGGGGGGAAAAGGGGGTTTAGCTTTGTTAGCCACTGGGGAACTTTCTGGGACAAGCTGAACCTGTACAAAAGAGACAGGCTTCATTTGAACTGAAAGGGAACCAGGCTGCTGGCACTTAATATTGAAAAGGCAGCAGAGCAGCTTTTAAACTAACCCCAGGAGGAAAGCCGACACAAGCTAGGGAGATGCTGTTCCAGGGCAATTCAGTCCCTAAGGACGATGGTGTAAACATGCAGGGTGATATTGGTAGGAACACACTGGATATAAATCGAAACTAATAAATAAAATAAATAAACTTGGGAGTGAGAGTACGAGGGGCATGTGTGGAGACAAAAGGGCTGAGGAAAACGAAGATTGCTGGAGAGGCATGTGTGTTATACAGAGGCCTTCACTCTAGGGCTGCTAAGCCACTGGTGGGGGATCCCCCACCACCACACCAAGCGGTTTCAGGGGAAAACTTAAAAAAAAACCTCACTGGCATTGCAAGCATGGTGATGTCACTCCCAGGGGAAACCTGGAGGCGATGGTGGTAGCTCTAGAAATTGCTGGAATAATTCCTAGACCTGCTGCCCTTGCTTTTGGTCATCTCTCACCTTGAAAACGCCACATAGTTGCCTTAAGTTAGCTGTAACTGGACAGCACTTTCCACCACCACAAACACTGAACAGAACACATGGGGAGAGAAGATAAATTTCAAGCACGACAATCTAAGTAAATGTGTCACGAGGGGTGCCGCAAACCTTGTGGCAAATTTCCCCGCCTTACAGCCACTTTTACATCTGCACTGTAGGTGAAATCGATTCTCCCCGCAGGTTGTGCTAATTCAGTAATGCAGGAGAGGAATTGCCCAGAGCAAATGCTTGTCAAATGCTTATTTCTTTACAACAGGGCAAAGAACCACAGGCTTCCATTATACCCTATAACTGCTAGGCATTAATCGGGATTCCCATGGTATCCGGAGACGGCCAACTGGATAATAAAACCTATCCTATTGTTAAGGGCTGCTACTGAGCTCCCCCATAACAAAGATTCCTTCTCCCATACCAACCCAGCCAACATATCCATACAAGTCTCATGACTGGCCCAAATCTGGGTCTCCAGAATGACTCAGGGCCCCCAGAATTTTGTCCCCAGGCCTACAGAATGGCCATGGGGAACACCCAATCCTGTGGCTAGGTTATCAGCTATGGGTTGTAGAGCTCCTGGAGATTTGGGTAGTGGAGCTGGGTGAGAGTGGGGTTTGGGGAGTGGAGGGACTTCAGCAGGGTATAATGCCACAGAGTCCACCCTCCGAAACAGCCATTTCCACCCCAGAGGAACTGATCTCTGTATTCTGGAGTTCAGTCATAATTCCAGGAAAAGTCCAGGCCCCTAGCTGGAAAATGGAAACTCTACCTGTGTCCAACATGGCTTGGGACCACAGTACCTTTAGGAGTGCCTCTCCTGATCCCAATCTACTCAGACATTGCATTCAACCTCCCAACCTCCTCCAGGTGCCAACTCCTCAAGAGGCTCAGAGTGCAGCAACTAGGGGAAGGGCCTTTTCAGTGGTGGCCTCCTGTCTTTGGAATGACCTCCCTGCTGCATCCCATCGGGTGTCAAATTTGCCATCTTTCCCACACCAGGTTAAGACAGCCCTCTTTGGGGAGGCCTTTAAAGACCTCCCTGGTTATGCAGAGGTCTGATAGAATTAGACAGGTGTTTTCTTGCACTTGGGTCAGATCTTTTCGGGTCAGGTCTACTGTTCTTTAATGTTTTATGGTATCTTAACTTAATTTTTAATGTTTTAATGTTTTTATCTATTGTATTTTTATTGTTTTATATTTGTTGTAAACCACCCAGAGAGCTTCAGCTGTGGGCAATATAGAAATGAAATGGAATGAATGAATGAATGAATGAATGATTTCAGAACAGTCTCCTTTGTTACCCTTGTAACTCTCCTCCTTCTATGGCATCCTGGTACAAAGGACAACATGGGTCCTTCCCACACTTGGATCTCATCCCTGGTTTTATCAGAGTTCAACTCGCGATGCAATACCTTGCATTTATCCCTGGTTATAACAGCATCCGTTTATCCCGGGACAAGTGTGGGGCGAAACCGGGGGTGACCTCAATGTAATGTGGAAACAAAAAATACCCCGAGATAATTACAGGGATGAACTCGAGTGGAGTGTAGAATGTAAAAATACTCTGAGATAAGTACAGGGGTGAACTCACATGTAGTGTAGAATGTAAGTTCGGGGACAGGGGTGAACCAGGATTTAAGGTCTAGTGCGGAAAGGACAACACGGTTCCTCTACCTGTAATAACGATGCCAAAGAAGAAATGTCAGCATACAGATTCCCTCGTGCACATAGATGACAACTAAAATCCCCCTTTCCCTGTAACTTTGTAAAGCCAGAACCTTGTTTTCCTTCATTCCACCCCCTTTTCCTCTTCAGTTTTGATACTAGACAAATGCTGTGGAAGCAAGCGGGCATTATACGGATATGGCTTTCAAAAAGTAATTACAGTCCTACGGTTTCCAGTGCGGCAGGATCTATTTTTTTTTTTAAGGCATGAACATCCTCATCCTTTCCAGGAGCGACTGCTGTAAAAGGGATATGCTCAGAGCACCGTTGTCCTCTCTCTTGCCTCCTAAACGGTAAAAATGAGCCTGCAGACATTCAAAGCACACAGAGGCCTGAAGTCTCCCCCCCAGGCCTTTGCTCCCCGTTCAGCGGCAGTCCATTTGCATTCAAAGAGTTTAAATGATTTTGATGGCCTTCCCCCCTTTGTGATCTAATTACCAAGAACTTGGAATGAAACCAACCCCTGCTATTACTGCGAGCTCAGGCATTCTGCCGGGCACTCTCCGCAGCTTCCCTCGTGCCTCTTTCCACCGACGCTCCAGCACAGTTAACGATTCTTTTTAATGCTTGCATTTCCCTGGGTTTTTACAGCAGCCTTCTCTGTGCCCAAGGACAGTGGCGTGGTCCAAGATCTCTTTTCCCCACAAATACACATTTATTAATGATGAGTCCTCTGCCAGCTCTTCCTCTGCAAAGAGTTGGCTTGGCTGTTCACCAAATTTCTACTCGGAGGTTTCTCCCATTCTCGGGAAAGATGCTCTAGAGAACCAAGCCTGAGACCAATACTTGGGAGGAAACCATGGTAGAGGGGAAGGCACTGGAACTAGCTGCAACAGCTGCATTGCTTCACCACAGTGACAGTGTCAAGAGATATTTCAACATGCTTATGAACACATGAACACATTCCAATACAAAGAATACCAAGAATGGTAATAGCGTTTTTAGGATTACTCTACCCCATTGTTTATTTAGCTTCTCTAGAACCAGTTTGGTGTAGTGGTTAAGAGCACGGACTCTAATCTGGGAGAACAGGGTTTGGTTCCCCACTCCTGCACATGCAGCTGCTGGTGTGACCTTGGGTCAGTCATAAGTTCTTTGAGAGCTGTTCTCTCAAGAGCACTTCTCGAAAGAGCTCTCTCAGACTCACAGCTTATTAGGGGGGAAATCTTGTGGGGCTGTCCCTTTAAGGGAGGGGGTGGGGCCCCCAATACCCCCACCATAACTACAGGCCAGTGTAGAAGTGAACACAGAGAAGAGAGAGATTGGATTTATACCCCGCCCTTCACTACTCGAATGAGTCTCAGAGCAGCTTACAATCTCCTTTTCCCTTCCCCTCCCCACAACAGAGACCCTATGAGGCAGGTGGGGCTGAGAGAGCTCTTTTGAGAACTGCACCTGAGAGAACAGTTCTGAAATAACTTGCGACTGACCCAAGGTCACACCAGCAGCTGCATGTGGAGGAATGGGGAGTCAAACCCGGTTCTCCCAGATTAGAGTCCGTGCTCCTAACCATTGCACCAAACTGTTGTTTACAAATGGTATTTCCAGGCTGCAGCTCAGTGGTAAAGCACATGCCTTGCCATATACCCCCCCCCCTGGTGTTCCAATCCTTGTAATCTCCAGTTAAGGATTATGGCTAGTAGATTTGGGGACAGATCTGAGACAATAGAGACTGCATGCCAATCAGTAATATAGAGCTAGGTAGACCTACAGTCTGGGTTTCTGTATGTAGCTTCATATGTAAGTAGTGGTCTGCCATTGCTGGGCAAGGGAGACATTTTTTTAGGTTTCAAGACCCATGGGCTTTCTCCCAGTAGATATATTTTTTTGGCCATCACGTCACAGCCAATTTATGGTGATCCCCGTAGGGTTTTCAAGGCAAGAGACATTTAGAGGTGATTTGCCATTGCCCACCTCCGTGGAGGAGTCCTATGCTGGCAGAGTTTAAATATGCAAAGAAGGAGTTTAAATATGCAAAGGAAATGGAACACTGACCGTTTAGAGAAAAATAATTAGGTTTGTTATAGAAGAACAAACTGTTATAGAACATGCAGAGAGAAAGCCTAAACTAACCAGTTTAATTGCTGTAAAAAGAACAACAAGGAACAGGAAGCTCTAAAGGAGCAGGAAGTCTCCAGAAGAGCCCACCAGGAGACAGCAAGGACACAGTCTGAAAAAGTGGGAAGTCCCTAGTCTAGCTATGCAAACTACAAGTCCTTCAGCTGTCCCCCTGTAGGATGCTCTTCAGATCTTCTTCATAAGGCTGTACTGTAGACCTTGCATATCCCAACACCCTAGACTTCCTTGCAGGTCTCCCTTTGTTTAAAGTTTTTATTATTTTTTGTTAATAACAAACTTTACAGATATCAAATACTTTTTGCTTCTAAATTAATGATAATTGCTAGCATTTCTAACATCTATTCCCTCCATACAGCGTTAGTAAATCACCATGAGTCCGACCATTATAGAACAACTGCTACAACCTATAAATACAGCCATTTATGATAGATCTGTTTAGCAGGGAGAATATCATTTGTTACCATGTAGTCCAGCACAGGGGCCCATGTCCTAACAAATTTAGTGTAGGTTGGCGTGTTACTATTGTTCACTCTTATCAGGGAGTCTGTAATTTTCTCCCTTTGAAGTACTAATCAGGGCTGACCCTGCTTAGCTTCTATGATGAGATCAGGCTAGTCCGGGTCATTCAGGATAGGTCCCAATAGAGATAGCCCAATACAAAGAGGTCAATTCTACACTGGGCCCATTCTTCACAAGCTAGTCAATGTTGTTCCAACTGTCGTAAGTCAGTCTGTGCTGAGTGATGGCTCAGATTTCTCAGATGAAGAGCTCCTGCTAGCCCTGAGCTGGTAACTGAACAGCTGGCTGCAGCTGGCTCTGAGCCAGAAGAAAACAACAAGAAATCAGGTCACTGGCTGATCAGGAGTCACAGCCTACACCTTGTAGCTCTGAAGCAGTAAACAAGTCTTCAGCAGCCACTCCCAGCCCACCTAGCTCACCCACATCCTTGCAGCACCAACACTGTCAGAGACGCTTAGAGTTGCAAGAAAGGAGAAGAAGTGCAAGACTCATGGCCCCTCGTCTATTGAAGAGATGAATGAGTAGTTTCAGGATGACTGCCAAGGAATTGGCTGGGAGTTTAGCTCATTAAGACTTGGCTATAAACTCAGCCAGGAGAAGTAGCACTTTGTGGATGCGTCAAGTATTCTTTGTTACTGAGTCATCAACCTTGCTGCTATTGGACCTCTGCAACCTTGAAGTGGACCTGACAACTGGCTTTTCTGGAACCCATGACCTTGGACTGGACTTTGGTAAACCTGCTTTCTGGAACCCATGCCTTTTGGCCTGGACTTTAGTTACTCTCTGCAACCTTGCCTGTGACCTGCCCTACTGGATCCTAGCCCATTCCTCCTGGGTACGCTACATCAGTACACTGATATTACTCGTATTTGGAATTACAAATGTATTTCTGTCCAATGCTATTACTGGTGTAGAAGATTCTTTAACACCAGGTCTTCTGTACTCCATGAACAGTTAACAGTCTGAGGATCAGGCTGTCGGACATCCAGTTGGACACCTGGAAGGGATTAGGACTTCTGCCTGCTGGAGCTTACAGCTGACCATGATTTTCCAAGAAGCAACCTGTACCCCAGGTTCAGTAAACACAGGAAATGGATGTTTGGAAGGCAAATGTGAAAAAGCAGAATTCATTCTGGAGAGGAGAATAAATTTAAATGACCCATCAACCATCTGCTTGCTATCTAGCTGTGTATTTGTATGCTGAAGTAACTCAAGTGTGTTTATTGAATTTAGGAAGGGGGGGTTTGCCTAAATTCTGTGTTAAAAACTATAGGGTGACACTGTCAACAAATATGTAGCTCCTTATAACCCAGGCTAGCCCGATCTTGTCGGCTCTTGGAAGTTAAGCAGTGTCAGCCCTGGCTAGTATCTGGATGGGAGACAGCCAAGAAATACCAGGGTCATGATGCAGAGGCAGGCAATGGCAAACCATCTCTGAATGTCTCTTGCCTTGAAATCCCTACCAGCGGCTGCCATAAGTCAGCTATGACTTGACGGCACTTTCTTTTCTTTCTTCTTTTTTTTTAAGCCCCCGGAGGGGGTTTTTTATTGCATTTTTTAACACTGCAAGCTACAACAGAAAATAAGGAAGGGAACTACATTTAAGGGATAAAGAAAGATACCCACTACTGACTAAAAACCCAAGAGAGGAGGTCATCTCACCAGCTTAGACATACATTTAGTCTTACTCCCGTTAATCTTGCTATCACCTGAGTCAAATTTAGCATTCACTTTTTCAAGTTTTAAATTTAAAGTTTAACTGTCAAACAGAAACACCCCAAAGCATCTCATTTCAACATTTTTTTTAAAGGCACAATTCAGAGTCCTTCAGTCTTTACTTCTCCTTGACTAATCTCTTCCGAAGCTTATAAGGACTTTTAGGGGCTACCGACCCTTTCTCTGAAAGAGAGTCTTCCCCGGAAGAGTCCGAGTCCAGCTCGCCATTGGACTTACTGACCATCCCTTTTTTTCCTTCTTCCCCTGGCCTACCCAACAGGACTCTTAAAAATTCCTGTGCTTTCTGAACAGAGTCAATCTTTTCTTTTTTATCCTTGATTTTGAAGGTTAAGCCTTCTGGAGTTAACCATTTATATCCAATTGCATTTGTCTGTAGAAAAAGAATTAGTTCTTTATATTTTTTTCTTCTTTGTCTTATCTCAAATGGAATGTCTTTCAATGTTCTGATGGTATTCTCCCCCACTTTCAGGGGTGCTCCAGATACTGCTTTCAGGATTGCATCCCTCACATGCCTCTTCGAGAATCTTACCACCATTTCCCCAGGCAGATTATTTTTCTTTATGTATCCTGAATATGACCTATAGGCCACATCCATTTCGTTTAACAGGAATTCCGCCTTCATATCTGTCACTGGGGCCAATATTTCACTCATTAGTTCCTTCAGATTCCCTCCCTTAGTCTCTGGCAAGCCCTGGAAGCGAAGAATCATATTAGCCTTTTCCATTTGTAATTGTAGAAGAAGAAGAAGAAGAAGAAGAGATTGGATTTATACCCCACCCTTCACTTGGAGTCTCAGAGTGGCTTACAAACTCCTTTCCCTCCCTCTCCCCACAACAGATACCCTGTGAGGTGGGTGGGGCTGAGAGAACTCTGACACAAACTGCTCTTTTTCAAGGACAGCTGTGCCAGAGCTTGTGGCTCACCCAAGGTCAAATCAGTAGGAGCAAGAGGAG
>NW_015162498.1:832746-841087 GCF_001447785.1 Gekko japonicus
ATTGTAGCAGCTGATCTTCCGTAGAAACTTGCTTCTTTTCCAGCTTTTGAACTTTCTTTTTCACCTTTTGTGCAGTGGCGTCCACTTCTTTCACCTTCTCAGCTGTTTCATTCATCATTTTAAGTGTCTCGCTTATCTTTGTTTGCTGCGTGGTGATACACTGAGTCATTTTTGACATCTGCTCCTTGAGATTATTCATCTGGTCCAGTAGGGGGTGCATGGATTCTGCCAAAGTCTTTGCCAGCTCGTTGGTTCCTTCTGGTTTGGGGCTCTCCGTTAGTTTTGGTTTCAAAGGTTTCTCTTTCTCTGCCCT
The DNA here is from genome assembly GCF_001447785.1 of Gekko japonicus. Taxonomy (NCBI): domain Eukaryota; kingdom Metazoa; phylum Chordata; class Lepidosauria; order Squamata; family Gekkonidae; genus Gekko; species Gekko japonicus. The sequence goes on from NW_015162498.1 coordinate 833,060, forward strand.
CTTCCCTGCCATATTTCTTGATTGTTTACTTTGACAAATATTTTGAAAGTCTGAATATGCATCCAAACGCTTAAACTTGCCTTGGTGAGTATTTCCTAACAGTTATGCATGCTTTCTCTTCCGCTCCCCCGCTCGATTCGCTCAACAGTTCATGCAATTGGGAGGCATCCCTCCCCCTCCCGCCTCGCTTTCCATTCTACAGAATGCGGTAGGGAGCTTTCTTTACTCTTTCACCGCCGCTTACGTTAGACTCATGTTCATAGTTGGTCCTCAGACCCCTTTTTAAAAAATCATTTCTGCTGCTCGACCTCCTACGCTTGCCCCGGTCGGCACACTTGAGTCCATTCAGCCTCACAGCACAAAGAACCTTCGGGACGGAGAGGCGCCTCAATTCCCCGGCATTCCACCGGTGAAGAGGCTAGAGCCCCTTCAGCCGGGTCCCTGGGGGGGTGACGAGCCTGCGCACCCCCTCTTTTGGCCAGAGCACAGCTTCACCCCCGGGAGGTCCAGAAGGTGAGTCTGCTAATGCACCACCATAAACCGGAAGTCACGACTTGACGGCACTTTCCACCAACAACTTCAACATCAATGCTCTCTCTCCAGTTTGGTGTAGTGGTTAAGAGCGCGGACTCTAATCTGGGAGAACCAAGTTTGATTCCCCACTCCTCCACATGCAGCTGCTGGTGTGACCTTGGGTAAGTCACAAGTTCCCTCAGAGTTGTTCTCTTATGAGCAGTTCTTGAAAGAGATCTCTCAGCCCACTTACCCTACAGGGTGTCTGTTGTGCGGAGGGGAGGGGAAGGGGAAGGGATTGTAAGCTGCTCTGACACTCCTTCAGGTAGTGAGGCTGTTGCTCAGTTACACAGTCCAGTCCAACTCTTTGCGATCCCATGGACCACATCACGCCAGGCCCTCCTGTCTTCTGCCATCCTCCGGAGTTTGCTTAATTTCATGTTCGTTGCCTCTATAACACTGTCTAACCACCTCATCCTTTGCCATCCCCATCTTCGTTTACCTTCAATCATTCCCAAGCATCAGGGTCTTCTCCAGTGAGTGCTCCCTTCTCATTTGGTGGCCAACGTCTTTGAGCGTCAGCTTCACTACCTGGCCTTCCGGGGAAGAGTCAGGGTTGATTTCTTTTAGGATTGACTGATTCGATCTTTTAGGATTGACAGTCCAGGGGACTCTCAAGAGTCTTCTCCAGCACCATAATTCGAAAGCATCTATTCTTTGGTGCTCGACCTTCTTTATGGTCCAACTCTCAATCCCCTCCTCATCCTTGTTCTCTCCCCCTCTCCCTCCCTTCCCCGGTCTCTCTCTGGGCTGTAAAGTGAGAACAACCTCATGATTTGTGTCTTACCTAACCAAAAGGGGAGCGGGGAATCACATTACAGGAATCACATTATAGGAATCACATTACAAAAAAGTGTTCAATACACAAAAGTAAATCCAAACACATGAGTCTGCCTTATACTGATTCAAGTCAAACCCTCGGTCTGTCTCTGTCAGAACTGTCTGCTCTGAGAGGCAAAGGTGTCCAGAAGAGGCCTTCCACACCACAGCATTCCTCAGCCTTTTAAATGGAAATGTCAGGGATAGAAACTGGGACCTTCTGCATGCATAGCAGATGTTTGGCCCCCCTGAGCCACAGGCCTCTCCCCTAAAGCTAGGCTTCGGAATTCAAACAGATAAGCCATAGCGCCATGTGAATAACCACCCAAATGTACAAAGTTAACAATAATCCTTGATGGACTATAGAGGAAATCTGTTGGCTCTGGTGCCTTCTCATTTGGTTTCCATTCACAGCCTTCAAATGTTGGAAAAGCCCCGAGACACCTGTGGCTACTTCTCATTACGATGACCTTTTTCAAGCAAAGCGGTGACAAGTGAGAAGCCAAACACTAACGACAACACCGGCCACAACAGAGAGGCAGCAGAGAAATGTCACTATTGTTGTCCTCAGGGAAATGATGGTAATCTCTACCATGATGTTATAGAACACAGCTTCATGATCTCTACATAGTGAAAATGCTAGACTGGCTCATTCACAAGGTGGCAGGAGGGGAAATCTCTCTGTGTTATTTGGTTACGTTTTGATTCCACCCCTCTTCCGAGGAACCCGTGACACCATACATGGTTTTCCTCACCTCTGTTTATCCTCAGTGGAGTACTTTACAACTAGGGGACGTGACTGGCCCAGCGTCACCCTGTGATTTTCATAGTGAGCAGGGAATTGCGCCTGGGTGTCTGCAGGCCTAGCCCAGTACTCTAACGATGGTACCCCATCGGCTCAAGGGTAACCTCTGAAAGAAGAAACACAGATAACAAAGACAAACATGTTTAAGAGTCACATCCCAAACAGGGCAAAAATGGATGTTACTCTTAAACTATGGGTAGCCACACCACAGCTGGACATGAGGTTTTTTGTACTTCCTCACTTCTATTCCATGTCATTGGTTGTTTTGGGAGATATGTGGAAGAGCATGACTGTATGACATGAGGTAAGTTCTCTCAAGTGTTACTGAAGGGAGACATTCATGGCTGAGGAGAGCTTCTCTTTAACATGGGTGCCATTTTCAGCTGCAACTTACAGTAATGTCCCTCTCCCCTAATGAAATTAAGCCCAGATATGTGTAACTGAAACAATCACCTCTTTATTGGCACCATCTCTTTCATCTCCCTACCTCTTCATATTCTCCTTTGTGTCAAATTTTAGATTGTTAAATCCCGGGGATGGGACCTTAACTGTGAAGAACCATGAACCCTGTGGTGACACCACCTGAATTAATTAATCAATCAGTTCATTCATAAGAATATCTCATTTACTGAGTGTGTGTACGTAAGATTTCAGTCTAACAGTGTTCTTTATAGAGAACTGGTTCTTATTACCAAAGTCTGTTTAGGGAGGACAGCTGGTGCTTTACTACTGGGCATTCATATGAAACTCCTTACACGTAGAGCTGGTTTCCTGAATAAAGCAATGATCTTACTTGGATGGGAGACCTCCAAGGAATACCAGGGTTGTGATGTGGAGGCAGGCAATGGGAAACCACCTCTGAATGTCTCTTGCCTTGAAACCCCTGCTGGGTGGCCATAAGTCAGCTGTGACCTTGCACAGTTCCACCACTACTGCTCTTACTTGGACGTGGTAAGGATCAGACTGCATGGCACACATAAAGTTTGCAGTCCTGTACTCTGAGAGGGGGAGCTGCGGTGGCTCAAGTGGTTAAGACGCTGAACTGCAGGCTGTGGAAGGTCAGTAGTTTAGCAGTTTGAGACCCGAGTGTGCCGCATGACGGAGTGAGCTCCCGTCTCTAGTTCCAGCTCTTGCCAATCTAGCAGTTCTAAAGCAAGAAAATGCAAGTAGATAAATAGGTACCACTTCGGTGGGAAGGTAACAGCGTTCCGTGCGCCTTGGTGTTGAGTCATGCCGGCCACATGACCACGGAAATGTCTTCAGACAGCGCTGGCTCTTCGGCTTTGAAACTGAGATGAGCACCGCAACCCTAGAGTCGGACTCGACTGGCTTTCGAGCCAGGGAACCTTTACCTTTTTACTCTGAGAGGGCATTTGTGTATCGAAAGAATGTTTCTTCTGCACAGGAAATCACAGTGGCTGGTCCATAAACGGTTGGTATAACCTTGCACAATGGTGAGGATTATTGGACTCCCCCAACTTTTGCAGGCCCTGTTCTTTTTCAAAGAATCTCTGCAGGGAGGGAGACATTAGATGCGGGATTCGTTGGTGTCTGTTGTTCCATGCTGATGTCTTGCCCTCTTCTACTGGGATCCTCTACATATTTAATCTGCTTGTTCCATGTGCACAAGAGTGGGATCAAACCCAGGTTTTTTAAAAGACTATGGTCGAATCTGCATTTGTCTTTCCCACCGGTGTTCTAGCCTTCTGACTCCGTCTTCAAAAAAGCTGTCTACGTTTGGTTTCGTTTTCACACCTCAACAGTGCTAGCATACTTTTGCATGTCCACATATGTTTATCACCTTCTTGTGGCGGCTCCACTGTCATTGTGCCTCCACACTGCTTTAAAAGAATCTTCTCCAAACAACGTTCAAACAAGCATAGAGAAAGACGGAGTCACAGCAGCACGAAACTGATTTAAAAATGCAAATGCAGATTTGACCTATAATGCCCTGAGAGCTTGCATGTTGCACTAGTCTTGATTAGTCCTGGTCCTTAAGGGGTTATCCATAACTAATTCTGTTTCTTCTAAAATCAGTGTGTTTATAATGAGACATTAGTCCTTTCTCTAGAAAAAGTCTCCTCTTAGTTTTGTCTCAGCTTCATTTTATGCTTTCCAACGGGGATATTATGATATTTTTTACTACACCCCCCCACCAATTATTATGAAATGGGGGAAGATACTGCCAAACTGTCTCTTAGTATTCTCTGGGATTTTTAAAAAATGCAAATGAGTTTTAGAAGTTATAAAGTTACCACTTTCCAACATTCTAGCATTTCTCTCCAATGTGTTTTGGTCAAAAAAGTTGATTAATATGTTGGTTGTGTATATAAGCGCCAATTCACTTTCAGGCAGAACCACTTTGCAAAGGATATAAGTAAAATAAATGTGCCGACCTTATTTCATTGTTAAACAATGCTTATCAATGTTCCTCCTGAGCTTACAAAACATATGCTTAACCCATTATAGAACGCCTAAGAGCATATGGTACAGGCCTTGTTAATTGTGTACTGAACTAAGGATGTTTAGATGACTTACAATATTCCCCAACTGGTTCCCGTAAAACGTAAAGCCATTAAGAGAGCTGAGAATCCAGAGAATGAACAACTAGCACTCCGTCATTATGTCGTGGCACTGTTACTGTGGTTGTTCTGAAGCTGTCACTAGGCCCCAGTACATTAATGTCTTGAGGTTTGGAAAGACTTCCTTTTTTCTTCCTGGCTATTTAGTATCAACATAAAACTGCTGGTTGAGGAGTTCAGAAATTTGAAATGAGGCCATAATATGCAAATTACACCAATCTCTCTTCTTCTCACCTGGATTAGTTGAAGTGTCAGATGCAAACAAGTACCTGGATTCAATAATAAACTAGATCTATCAAGTACACTTGTTGTCCTGCTCTACCTCCAAAGAGTTCAGGGCAGTGGACATGGTTCTACCTTTCTCCTTTAATCCTCACCATATGCTTGTGGGTCAGCTTAGGATGAGAGAGTGGGGCTGGCCTGTTAGCCTAATTGCTCTGCTTTCTTATCAATTATTGGGGAATATGAGTTATTTATAAGTTGCAATTGGCATAAGGGAGCGATCACCTTTATATACAGAGGTCCCACCTCTCCAGAGTATTAGTAAGGCTGATATTAGTTTAAATCAATGTCTTTTACTGTAGTTTTCAGCACATTCAAACAATCCACAAACACACATACAATTATGCAGAGCTAGGAAACTTAGGGAGATTGGGATAGCAGATTTGCATTAGCAGGAGATTCATTGGTTTGGCAATACTTTTACCTGATCCTGAAGAGATGAAGTCTTCCAAATGGAAAAATATGGAAATACTGGGAAAATATGGAAATACTAGAAAAATGGGGATTATGCTAGGAAAAGGGAGTGTGCAGACTGAACCAGCAGAAAGCATGTGGAGTCCAAGAGTCTTAAGGCAAAGTGGGTGGCAAGGTAGCCACAAGTTCAAGAGGCAGAGTATAGAGGTCGTTGAGGGGGTAGAGAGAGAGCAAGAGAGCGAGCACATGGCTGGGTGCCCCTTTTAAGGGGGGTTTGGGGGGTTGTGCCAGGCTGCTCACATGTCTTGGCCCACCTCCTACTAGTCCATCCCAAAAACACAACTATTGGGTACAAAGAATCAGGGGAGGGGACAGGGAGTGGTTAATATTGAGAGCTAGTAACTTGGACTGGAGAGTGGCACCTGGATGAAGAGGGTATGAGTCACTGAGCTAGGGCTATTGTTTTTTTGATGGGTTTAGCGGAGCCTGTTGATGGGCGAGAGATTAGTTTCCAAGCAACCATGTGTATAACCTCTTGGTTACGTGCAGTCTTGCAGGTAGATGTACGTGTGTGTGTGTGTGTACGGGGGTCGCCTGCGTGTGTCAGAGAGAGCTCCTTATGGCATTTGAGCTCTTTGTTTCTGGTCTTCTCTCTGGGTTTACAGTGTGTCACATGGCTAGGGAGCTGGTCCATCTTACAGCAGGCAAGAGGGCAGGTAACTTCCAGGAACCATTGGCACAACATACAGGAAAGCTTTCTGCTTCTGGGTGTGTGTCTAGCTGGCATCCTTTTTGGGTTACCACACAGTTCGGTCCATATTTGCACATTGCTTGCACAGTCCATTTTATCACTTATGGGTTATAAAGTCCATAAGAGCACATTAAGTGCCTTGCAGGGCAACAGGCCCAAAGTCACCTACTAAACTCCAAGCCATTTAAACCCCTACTTTCTGCTCTTCGTGAAAAACAGCTGAGCAGTGGGGAAGCAGAAAGCGGGGGGTTAAATGGCCCTGAGCCATTTAACCCCCTATTTTTTGCTCCCCATGAATAGTGGTGGGGAGCAGAAAGCAGGGATTACAAACTGGTATGAACCGCTTTGGTTTGTGAACCAACCTCATGGTTCATATCGGTTCATGGTTTGGTTCGTGGTTTGGCCACAAACCAAAACAAACCACAAAAATGCAGTTCGTGCTCATCCCTATTGAAGACTGCTCAGGTGACTCTCAGAATACACCAGCCAAACTGCATGCCTGGAGCTAGACTTTGGAAATATGTTTTACCCATCTTTAAAAAGTTTTATGGCATTTATAGTGCCATTGTAAGCAGGTCTACTCATAATTCCACTCAGGTGTTTTCAGTTGGGTTCACTCCAAGGGAAGTGTTATTACAATTGCACTATTAGTATGCTTCCAAATAGGGATGGGCACGAACCTAAAAATTCCGATTCAGGGCTGAACCTGCCGTCAAGCCACTTTCAGGGGTTGTGCAGCTTTGGCCTGTCCCACTCCCAGCAAAAAGTTGCCATGCTGACCAGGTTCTGAACTATGACTATGCCAACATATGAAGAACTGTAGCGTTAGAAATAGGTAGGAACCCACCAATGGATACAGTAATGCAGAAGGTAAAGGAACATCCATCCCATTTTTACCTCTGTAGTCTGCACCGTTCTTTTGTTAAAGAAAAACAAATGCCTAATTCCGCCCCCCGCCCCCCCAAGATCTAAATAAAGCTACGGAAACCCGTTTTTTTTTTTTGCCATTTAAAACCACTTCGCATTAGAACACCAGCAGGAGGAGGGTTGTTTTTAATCTCGTTTCCATTCTTTTATTAAGATGCTTTGTGTAATTAGTAGTGTTTCTATTGGAATAAATGGTAATTTGGAATTCATCCAAATTGAAAGCCTAAATGAAAAAGGAGCATTAAGCGATGGGTTGCATGTTAAGAGAGGCAAACTTCTCTAGGGCAGATGCGTTTTGTGCCGTTTGGCTCGGCTTAAATAAAATCTATAGAATCCTTGTGGAATTTAAGATGGAATGCAGTGAAAGGGAGGGAAGGCGTTGCAAAGCAAAACAGATTTGCAGCCAGAAGGGCAATTCACTTATAGTTTAATGAAAAAACCCCTAAAACCAGACAGAATTATGTATGCTACACTGAAATTTGTTTTGGAATTAAAGAGCCTATAAATAAATGCAAAAATGTGACTGCATTTTCCCTCCCCGTTATTGAATTCCTTTTTGCATCAAGAGGAGTGGATGTAAAATCCTTGTTGCCAAATGAAATTATGTGGGGTTGATTCTCCCTGTGACAGAATTATAATAGCTCTCTGAAGCCGTTACAGGGGGGGAATGTGTCACTAGTTGCAAATTACAAATTCCATTTTTTTAAAGTTAGGGCTGTGGAAAGAAACAAGCATAACTGAGAAAACAAAATTGTGGGGTTTGCGCACCTAGTGTGTTTGTGTGTGTGAGAGAGAGACAGAGAGAGGGTGTGTGAGGGGGTATATAACTTCATTCACTGATCTCTGACACTCTGCAGTATTTTGGGGGTGCTCTT
>NW_015162498.1:841125-842925 GCF_001447785.1 Gekko japonicus
AAGAAACTGCTGGAAATGCACATAAGTGATGTGGTGATTAAAGTTTCATAAGTTGTTTTTTTTTTAAGGCATCAATGCTGAGAGCATGCACCAATATGACGGCCAGGGAAGCCTTAGAAAGAACTGTCACAGCCCATTGCGTCAGCTGTCTATGAACCAAAAAATATTGCAATTGTCTTCAAAGCACACAACATAATGGTCCTTCTTTAAATGCCTTGCCAAATCCCCCAAATCTGTATGTGCAAAAAGTGCACTAGTAATGCTTAACCCTATTGTTTCCCTCATATTGTTGTCTTGATTTTGGTGCCCTCTCCATTCTTTAGCCAGGTCTAGTACCACCTCCTCCCATCCTTAGTTAGTGTCAGGGGCTGAGTGTCACAGACTAGGATGTGGGTGACTCAGGTTCAAATTTCCATTCAGCCGTGAAGCTCATTGGGTGACCTTGGGCCAGTCACTTTCTGGCAACCTATTCTACCTCACAAGGTATTGGGGGGAATGTTTGCCATATGAGCAACTTGAAGAAAGGATGGGATAATAGATAGATCTGTAATCATATGATATAACCCTAGTTAATGTGTACACAAAAAAGACTGTCCAATTAATAAATAATCAATGTCTAGAGGAGAGGCCATCTGCTTCTTGCTGGAGGCTGGGAGAAAGAATGAGGAGCTGGTTTTTTAAGATGGCTGCTGGTTACGATTGAGGCTTCTTGGCTGAAGTTGTCTGTTGTGTAAAATAAAAACCTCCGTTTCCTTCATAAAAGTCTGGGATCAGTTCTCTGGGGAACCTGAAGGATTTGTCTAAGCTCCATGACAGCCAATGGGCAGTTTGAAGGTTGGGGACTTACCTGTCTGGCATCCCTTGGCACCGCAATGTCAATTTTGGTTCAAACCAGAAATCAAGTCAATATGTTGGGGTGATGTTTTAGTATGAATCCAAAATCCCCCCAGCTTCACAATGCCACTTCTGGTATAAACCGGGAGTGATGTCAGTACGTCAAGGTGACAGTCTAGTATTTGTTCAGAACTCTTGGGGCAAATAATAGAGCTTCGGGCAAATGATAGAGCATTGCTCTGACCGTTGGGCGTGGTTAGTACAGTTAACAATGTGGGCGCAATTAGTATCATTGCCACTGGCTATGTAGGGAGTGTGAAGAGAAAGTGTGGATGTGGGTAAACTCAGGCTTACCGAGCCCCAACTTGTCATGGTACTATAACCCACAGTGACATTGGGAAACCCATAGAACATGGTCTCATTAGTTATATTGGCAGGTTGCTTACACACAGGGATCAAACAGGTACCCAATAAGTCACCAGTGGAGAGGGAGTTGGTCAAACAGAAGTGAGTAACATTAGAAATATTAGCAAGATGCTCCCAAATGTTGAATGCCATACGTTCTCTTAAAGGCAACACCCCCCCCCAGTGAGAACAACAAAAAATGATATCATGAGGAGGTTAATAAATAACCCAGTCCCACCAAACAGCTGTCCCCTCCACTGGCTCGCCATCTCCCCAATCTTCATCCTCTTCTGCCTCAGAGTCGATGGACTCATAATCGGAGGAGTCAGTGGAGTCGCCATGGCGACCCTGGCAACGCATACACCAGAGATCATGCCAAAAGCTGCAGTCAGTTATGGAGGGGGGATTGTGTTCCTCAGAAAGGGCAAAGCGGCCTTGAGAGTGTTCCCACACCCAGACTAGATCTGGAGAGCCTGGCTGCCGTTGGAAAAACAGCCTAGGCTTACATGCGTCATGGTAGTCGGGGTTGCGAAACTGAAATTATACCTTCAACAACCCAAA
>NW_015162498.1:843502-876751 GCF_001447785.1 Gekko japonicus
GAGGTATAGGCAGGGGCGTTATCAGTTTTCAACCTGGCCGGACGGCCCAGGGCTGCAAAAGCGGCAATACAGTGGGAAACGACATGAGCAGTTGTTTCACCACGCAAAGGGGTAGAGCCAAAGCGCACCAGAGAAAGTGTCCAGAAACATGCACATATTTACAAGGGGCTAAGGTAGGAACATGAGTAACATCCATCTGCCAAAGTTCACAAGGACCCAGGCCACGAGGATTGACACCCCCCTCAGGGCAGTGGGAAAAGCCTGCACAATGAGGGCAGGAAGCCACAATGGCCTGGGCCTCCCCCAAAGGAATACCAAACTGTGCAACTAAGCCACGGGAGTTTTGATTAATGAACTGATGGCTCTCCACAGAATCAGTGAAGAGGCCATGCACTGCTTGATCAGCTCTGGCATGCCCCTCTGTTAAGGGGTCCACAGGATCGGTGAAGAGGCCATGCACTGCTTGATAAGCGCTGGCATTCCCCTCCGTTAAGGGGCTGGGGAGGCCAGAATGACTGCGGATGTGGGCCACATAGTAGGGGTGCTCCCGGGCTTGCAAGAGTTGTTGTAGGGTAAGAAAAAGCGCCATGAGGTTAGCATCCACTCTAGGGGCAACATAACCCCGGGGAGGGTAGAAATTAACCGGACTACGTATTGAGTGTCAGCAATCAAATTGAAAGGAGAGGCGGCAAAAACTTGAAAAGCTAAAATAGCAGCAGCTAGCTCGGCCCGTTGCGGGGTCACCTGGGGCGCAGGATATTGGGTTTGCCACACCCCGGCTTGTTGATATACAATAGCGCCGCGCTGCCTCCCCCAGTCAGAAAAAACCGTGGGGGCAGCTGACAGAGCCTGTGAATGGTCTAAACAGCGGAGAGAGTGTGGAACAGACTGTAATAAGGAAAACCGGGGGTCCTTAGGAAGGTGACAAGAGAGACGACCCACATAATCAGCACAAGCCAGCTGAATTGGGATTGCCCTGGGGCTTATTGCCTTGTTGTATAGCTGCTGCCAGCAGGTTCGCCTGGTAGGACTGAGTAGAAGAAGAAGAAGAAGAAGAAGAAGTACCCACTTCCTGGCATGCTTTAAGCATATCAGAAAGAGAGGGGTCCTTGCCCAATCCAGTTATTAAACAGCAACACTCCTGAGTACTGTTTTTTTTAGCTAACTTCTTCAAGAGTTCTACCTGAGCCTCTTCATTACCAATGTGACGCTTTAAAGCCTCCTGTAGTCTATTAATGAACTCCTGTAATCTATTAATGAACTCAAGGTAGGGCTCAGTGGCTTTTTGTCTAATACTCGAAAAAGTCTGCAGTGGCTTGCCCAAGGCTGGAACTCGCTGAAAGGCGCGATAGGCACAACCAGAAGAGACTTCTAGGGTAGCTGCAGGCAGGACAATCTGGTGAATGGGCTGAGCAAAATCCCCATAGCCATAAGGTTGCTGGGCTGTATAGGCACCCCTAGAGGCTAGTCCCCTAATATGACACTGTTGTTGGAATTCACTGTCCCACACCACATATTGAGCTGGAGATAGAAGCATGCGGCATGTTGTTTTCCAGTCCTCTGGGACCAGTACATGATTTCTCATAATAGCCTCTAACATCCCTTGAACATAAGTACTTTGTAACCCCGTGTCTCAAATTCCCTTTCGCAATTCTGTTAAAATGGGGTAAGAAAGGGGTTTGTATTCCACTATGTTATTACCAGCATCATCTTGGTCTCCGGTGAGATGCACCGTATACACAGACAACATTTCAGAAGTCTCTTTAATTTCCTCTAAGGAAGGGTTCTGATTCTTTACGTGGTCCATTAGAACACTTCGCGGAGTGGGGTGTGAGGGCGGATGAGGCTTATCTGGCGGATCCACTGGCGACGGCTTCTGAGGCTTCGAGGGTAAAGACTCTAAGGGTGTTGGTGCCAAAGGCAGTGTTGGTGCTGAAGGCAAGGGGGAATATAGTGCAAGAGCCAGTGGTGGCTTGGGTAGAACTAATTGAGCCCCCTGGGAACAGGCAGAGGGGGCCTCTTCACTGCATTTAAGAGCAGCCAGAGAAGAGACAAGCACTATAGCCTCAACCGCAAGCCTGCACAGATACCAGGAATGTAACACTTCCACTGGAGCCCGAGGCTCAGCGTGAAAAGTCTTCCCAATCTTTTCCCAGTCCCTAAGTTTTAGGGAACCCTCCTCAGGGTACCAAGGGCATTGTTTTCCAAAAGCAGTTGTGTAAGGGACGCAGAAGACACGGACCGGCCGGCCTTCTGGGCTAGGAACTGTAGTTCTTTCAAATGTTTCTGCTGTGGCAGTGTTAATCTTCCACACACATACTCACCAATGAAGGGGTCATGAAAGCACCACGAGAAGTGCACTCAGGGGCATATGCCAGGCGTTGGTGAGATGGAACCTTTCCTGGACGGGGGGTCCCTTTTTGGGTGCCACTTGAAGGCTTGAGGGTTCAATAACGACACGACACACAGATCTGCAGAAGCTCTTTGACCCGGACTGGCCCAGCAGCGTTTTATTTCACTCTTCCCTTTTCCCTCCCCCTTGCCCTGTATCATGAAAAGCTACAAACAGACTCTGAGCTAGAATAACAGGATGTTCTCTGCCCACAGCTCACCATCTTCTTTACCTGACTCTTGCCAAGTTTCTTCTATCAGTGGACTCAGCAGACCTTGTGTACTACTGTCCAATCTCCCTGTGGGAACATAGAACTCTGGGCATGCCTCCAGAGGTTCACCGTCCCCACACCAGTGGAGTAAGTGATAGGGGGGCTAAGAGAGAGAAAGACAGAGAGAGATGGGGAGTGTGTGTATGAGAGAGAAGACATGACAATCTCATGAGGGGAGACAGAAGGGATGACAGTAGGCTTGCGTGAAATGTGCAGAGTGTAGACAGAAAATAAGAGAAGTGGTGGGGGTAAGAGAAAGAGAGAGAGTGAGGGAAGAGTTGGGGAAGAAGAGAGGAAGCAAATATGGAGGAATGGGGCATCTGCTCCTGCAAGTTTCATGCAGGTCCCCATTTGTTTGATGTGATTTTTGAGAACTGACCACTGATATGTTCAGGCAATGGTGCCAGACTCCAGGCTGCCCCCACCAGTGAGGCGGCTTCTGCGGCTGGAGCCTCAGAGCAGCCCCAACAAGGCTTCAGCACTAGCAGCCACAAAGGAAGAAGAAGAAGAAGAAGAAGAAAAAGAAGAAGAGATTGGAATTATATCCCACCCTTCACTACCCAAGGGAGTCTCAGAGAGGCTTACAAACTCCTTCCCCTCCCCCTCCCCACAACAGACACCCTGTGAGGTAGGTGGGGCTGAGAGAGGTCTGACAGAAACTGCTCTTTTTCAAGAACAGCTCTTATCAGAACTACGGCTTGCCCAAGGTCATCCAGCCAGGTGCAAGTGGAGGAGTGGGGAATCAAACCCGGCTTTCCCAGATTAGAGTCAACGCACTTAACCACTACACCAAAGGAGGCCAGGGCAGGGGCAGGAAGAGTAATCCAGGCCCAACTAGGCCCAGCAGGAGCCCAGGCACTGAGGCCTGGGGAAAGTAGGGGTGGCCCAGGGGGTCTATCCCAGCCTGCCCCAGGGCGCAGCCACTGGAACAGGTGGCTGGAGGAGGAGGGAGAGCTGACACTTGTAGGGGGGAAGGAGGAGGAGAGAGCGATTGTCACTCCTCAGGAATGGGCAAGGTGGGTGGGTGATGGTGAAGGGAAGGGCTAGATGGCCTCTTTAAAAAGGGCTCCTGTAAGAAGCCAAGGAGGAAGGGCACAGCTCTATGATTCTATGAAGGAAGGGCACAGCTGTGGGCCTGAGGAGAGCTGCTGTCCTGGGACAGAGAAGGTATCAAATAAAGCAACCCATTCTGAGGCCTTGGGTGACCTCCAAAGGGACCCAGCAGGACAACCAAGGGGCAGCTGACAGAGATGGAGAGAGGAGAGTCTCACATCACGTTATATCTGTTAAACATCTGACTGTATTTGACATATCACTGTATTCGGCATTCGCTATCCTTTATGGGGGCAGAAAGGCGGGTATAACATTTGTAAAATAAATAAATATTCCAAAACAGCCCTGAAGCAAACTGAGCTAAGTGGCTGCTTCAGTGCTGACGGCACCGTTCCTCTGAACTAATCTTTTGGAGGTGCCCCTCTGGTGACTCGGCTGACTGAACAACATTTCCATGGCAAAGGAGAAGTAAAAGCTGAGTGGCAAGCATTCTCACAGGAGGCCAAATGTACGCAATAATGATGAGGCAGATGTTGGAGGCTTCCATTTCACTGTATAATAGTCTGTTTTGGTGAGTTGGGTTTTTGGGGAGTGGGGACAGTAAACTGGGAGAACCAGGTTTGATTCCCCACTCCTCCACATGCAGCTGCTGGCGTGACCTTGGGTCAGTAACAGTTCTCTCAGAGCTGTTCTCTCAAGAGCAGTCCTCAAAAGAGCTCTCTCAGCCCCACCTACCTCACAGGGTGTTTGTTGTGGGGAGGGGAAGAAGATTGTAAGCTGCTCTGAGACTCCTTCGGGTAGTGAAGGGCGGAGTATAAATCTAATATCTTCTTCTTCATCATCATCTTCTCTCTCCTAAAAAATCCCCCACATTTCTCTTCAACATGTTTGTTTAAAAAGGTATTCATAACAGATTACTACTGTGGTAGACACCCCCCCCCCCAATGCATTGTGTAGTGTCAATGGCAGCATCTTTAGTGACCTGAACCGGTTTTGGAGGATATCCCAAGTTTTAGTAACCAGAACAAAATTGTATCATGGCAAATGTAGTAACTCCCACCATGCAACCTTCATGGGTTCATATGCTAATGATGATGATGCTTAATAATTAGGCCTAAAGCCCTATGAAAGTAACACCTTCCAATTAGCGCTCCGCAGCATGAATCCTACCATTAACATTAAACAACAAAGACAAAAACTGGTTACCCGTCCACATAATGGAAAATAATTGATGAAGTTGGAGGGTGTTGGTGGTTACTTTACAGTTGTGTGCCAAAAAAGAAGAAAGAAAGAAAAAGTATGAGAACCCCAGTTAGTAGTTAATCTGTGGCTACCTCTTTGAAGATAATGAAATTGGCTTCCTATGGCTGATTATTCATTAACAATTAATTCTTTCTCAGTGATCTGCTTCATTTTCAGCTTCTCACCACAAACATTCGATGGAATAATTACAAGTGGAAATGAAAAAGCAATTAGTGGCAGATAATGCCAACATCTGATTAAAAACACCCCCCTCCCCAGAACAGATTAGCAGTTTAGCAACTGCGAGTCGGCTGCCTTCCGCAAGGAGAGGAGAGCTACCCGGCTAAATGTCTATTCTGATTGCTTTTCTCTTTTTATTTCTTTCCCAACATTGTGGCCTGCCACCTTCAGTGTGCTCTTTTATTGGAGGGGCACTGGGTAGTCATAAATACTTTCTAAGGATTATGTAGACATTTGAGATGGTTGTTCATCCTGAGCATAGAAGATCAATATTAAACAGCAACACACAAAGAAGTAGCAGGAACAAATGAGTCATTGTGATTACAAGTTCTTCCCCTTCCACATTAAAATGATATAGTGGGGAAAAGATACTGGTCATATCATATAGCTCTGAGCTGTGACCGGTGTAATGGCCATTTGCAATTTGTGTTGGGACGTGGAATCAAGAAAAAAAATAGACTGAAATCCAGCAAATAAAGTTTGCAAAGGAAAAGAATATCGTGCAGTCAGCAAAACTGGAATTTTTCCACTGAATAAGACTGGAGGAAGGTTCCTGGCTTTATTTAAAAGCCACTCAAGCAAGAGAGCTGAGAAAGACCGTCTGCTTTCGAATTAGGACACCCACTGTTAGTCAGACTACAGTAAATGACACTCATCCTTTATGGCTTATGACCATTGATCATCATGACATAACTTAAAGTGAACGCATGAGACTTATGGGTAAATAATATATTCAGGACCAGGCTGCTGGAAGTTAGGTGCAAGACACCCAGATCAGTTGGAACATCCCAGCTACTGGGTTCTGCTCACTTAAAATGAAGTCACAGGCAAGGCGGATCAATAACCTTCTCTTGCCCTCTTTCAACTTTAAAAAAAAAGCATACACTACACTTGATTGCTTACCAAGGAGGTGAATGGCATGAGAAGAGAGGAAAATTTTTGTGCCGTGTGGAAGAATGGGTACCTGTAAGCTTTCACAAGGGGGCACAAGCATGTCAAGAGTGTGTGTGTTTTTTCAGTGAGAAAATGACGGAGTGCACATTCAAATATTCCTGAGCCAAAATTATATCTGAGATTTCCATTTTAGGTCAACTCGGGAATATCTGAAATGAAGCAAAACGCCTCAAAATTCTGGCAGTAATGACAATTTATCTCCCGGAATTTTGGAAATTCCAAAGAGGTGGCAGGAGTGGCAAGTGAGGAGGAAGAGTGCCCCATCTGAATAGCTGTGTAGGGTTGCCGGGCATGGGCGTAGTGTTGGCAGGCATGTCCTGGAAGTGCTGGCGTCACAGCAAGGCGATGCTCTAGCACTCTCCCCAAAACTCCATAGTTTCTGGGCAAGTGCTAGAGTGTCGTCCTGGTGCAAAGCCAGTGCTTCCAGGTCGCGCTAGAAGTGACATCATCACATGGTGTTGAAGATCGCCACCCTTCTATTTTGCCAGTCTGCTTCCTCCTGCCAACCAGGTGAGAGTCAGCGGGCATTGGCAGTTATTACCAGAAGTTTGCCCGCCATTAGAGGTAAGCCTACCACTTCAGTAGACCTGGCCTCTGGGTATTTGAAGTACAAAGGAGCTGGAGAACCAAAAGTCTTTAAAAGAGGCACAAGACATGTTTGCCAAGCCCTTGCAGAGGGTGGAGGCACAATGCCACTGGCTCAGGTCTTCCCTGGTGAATGAGACAGCAGACAGAGAGGGGGGGGGGCTATTGCCTCTACCCCAGTAAGTACAGCTTATTGCATAGTTGCCTTTTAGCTTTTTTGGGAGAGACGGGGTGAAGCTCTTTCTGGCAAAATATTTTCTTGTGGATTCAAAAAGTATAAAAATGAATTGGAGAAATGGCAGCAAATGGTGTGGGTTAAAAGTGTGATCTGTGAGCTATTCAGATATCACTTGGGGATCCCAGGAAGGCCATTCTCTCTCTCTGGCTGTGCCACAGGGTTCTTCCAAAGAGTTACCAAGATAATGGAAGCAAAGGCCCATTACGTACACGCATCTTACTGCAGATTTTCAGAGCAGTAAGTCTTTAATCTTGACTTTGGATTCTGTGCCTGCCTTACGCACCATTCTTATCTCTCTGGTATATTTATTCTACAGCTACAATTAAAAACTGCAGTTTTCTAAATTGGAGTGGAATGTCATTTGTGACATTTGAGGGGTGGTGTCCAAAGGTTTTTTTTTTAATTTAAACAATTGCCCTATTGTAGCTGCGCAGTAGTGTCCAGCAAACATAGACATGCATTTTAGCATTAGTTTCTTGAATGAAAGAGAACAGAAAGGAACATAGGCAAAGGGGGGGGGAATCAACTGTTGAAACTAACCAGGCTTTTTCTGAAACTGACAAGCAGCTGTGCAGCCCCATTTTCCATATTGCTGATCATTAGGAGATTCTCTGCTTTGTTATCGGCTACTGTGAGAAATGGGAAATAGTCACACCATCTCATAATATGGGGGAACATGTTGAGTGTACAGAATTCATGGTAGAACCCACTGACACTGGTATTTTGCAAGCTGTGATCGTTTGCAAAGTGTCTCTCTCTGTGTGTGACTGTGCAAAGTCGGCTGCAACTCCACCACTCTTTGCACAGGTCTGCAGTTTGTATGGGGGAGGAGTCCTCTGGCAGACGTCTTGTGCCACTAAATTGAAAAAAATGGAGGGGGGGGATTTTCACCAATGCCCTGGTGCAGCTGCACAGTAATGCTAATTTCCTGCCCTTCCTTGCAAATTTGTGTGGTTTTCTCTGTTATTCTCTAATTTGATCCTGCACAATGGTCGTGATCTTGACAGTTTTTTAAAGCCTGTCCTGTGCACATTTCATTCTTCCTCCAAATAGATGTATCCCAAGTGATTCTTAAGTTCAGTGGTTTGCAGAAGGTCCTTGTGGCTCAGCCACCATTTTAATGTTAGGCTTCCAGAGAGTTCCAAAAGGTTCCTCCCCCCCAAACTTTGTTCACTAAGGCATGAAAGGGGGAAATGTTTCAAAGCTTTAGGCTTCCCATCCCAGGGTCTGTCTCTCTTTACATCTCATATCAATTTCATTCTGCATTGATGATCCCCCCTTTTATTTTGTTTGCATGCGGCACTGAAATTCTATTTGTTTTTTTGCACAGGGGATGCTGCCGTTTGCCTCCTCTCTGATCCTAACTAAACCTCATACAGCTCCTTTTAAACTTCCCCCCGTCATTTTAATTTTTTAAAAATTCAGCAATCCAGTACTAGTAATTGATATCGCTAGATTCATGCAGCTTGTTGAAAAATATATTTTTTTTTAATTAAAAGGGGGGAAATGGAGCTTGTATACCAATGAAGGGATGAGGATGGTGAAAGGTGCAGAGTGGCAGAATGACCTCGATGTGGGCAGGGAGTGACTTTCGAGGGGCAGCAAAATGGCAGGGGGAAATCCAAGGGAATCTGTACGCTTTTGAATTACCTTCAGCTTGGAAGCAAAACAAGGGGGAAAATATTTTTAATTAAAAGGGGGGGAAATGGAGCTTGTATATCAATGAAGGGATGAGGATGGTGGAAGGTGCAGAGTGGTAGAATGACCTCGATGTGGGCAGGGAGTGACTTTCGAGGGGCAGCAAAATGGCAGGGGGAAATCCAAGGGAATCTGTACGCTTTTGAATTACCTTCAGCTTGGAAGCAAAACAAGGGGAAAATTGGCACAAAAGCACTCTAAGAAAACCTGGGGAAACTTTCGAAGGACATAAAAAATATAATTTTGATATATTTGCAAGAGATATACATCATGATACAAGGTGAAATATATAAACATCGCTAAATTAGGCATGCGTTTGTTAAACAAGGAATTGAAAGAATAATAAGCCTATTATTCTTTTCACAAGGTCCTCCAAAGTTGCAGCACTTGTGCTCGAAATTTGCAGCACTTTTTTGTAACAATGGGGTCCACCCATTTCTTCGGTAAGTTTTGATGAGCAAAAATGTGGTATTGTGGGCTGCTCACCACATCTTCACTGGCGTTTCCCCACTTTTATGTAAGTATTGTCTTTTTAAAAAAAGGTTAAAAAGAAGCCTGTTATTATTCTTTTCACAAGGTCCTCCAACGTTGCAGCACTTGTGCTCGAAATTTGCAGCACTTTTTTGTAACAATGGGGTCCACCCATTTCTTCGGTAAGTTTTGATGAGCAAAAATGTGGTATTGTGGGCTGCTCACCACATCTTCACTGGCCCCGGCTTGTTGCGCAATACAAGCATGTCTAAATGAAGCTTAAAAGATCACTCAAGCAGTACCAAAGGGAAGCTGGGACCTAAAAATAATTCTGTGCACTGTGCACTTACAAAGGTACACAGGGCAGAAACGAGGCTATTTTTTAAGAAGAAAAAATAACAAGCATTAGACAGGAAACACAGAAAGCATTAGACAGGAAACACAGAAAGGTACAGCTGTTTTGAAGGGACAGTAACAACTAATGCTAGAGCACACCCTATTCTGCCTGTTCCTACATATTTAGAAATATACAGAAGAATTCATTACTCTATTTACATTACTAAGACAAGTCTGATAGTCCACAGTTATCTTACTGGTCCAACCTGTTAACTACATTCTGTGGGCAACCAGACTATTGTTATTTGCTATACTCCAACCCTCTCAGGTTTCCTTCATGACTTGCCAGATTCCCCCATGTTTTTCACCTAACCTATCAAATGCTACCCTCCTTTTTTCCTGGTTCACTACCTTGCAACTGCTGGCCCCATTCACAAGTCCAGTATTTTTTAGAATTCTGCATCAGGACATAGTAATCTCCCAGGATATAGTATTACAGAATTTACAGACCTGAAAGTCACTATTCTACAAAACACAAACAAAAATACTTATATGGGAATATACACTGTAAAAGTGTTTACTTAGAATGTAACCACTACCTGTCATTCTGGCTAGAAAAGAGAGGTAGGTTTCCTAACGCTACACACTACAGGACCCACTTTATAGAAATGGTGATTGACTGCTCTTGACATGTTTTACCAGACTATAACCTTCTATTAGTAAATTTTGACTTAGACTTATCACCTTGTTTTTGTTGTTGTTGTTAATTGCCCTATCCCAGCTTATCCTGTGTTCTGGGTGATATACAAGGCATAATGCCATAAAATGTACAAAAAAATTTCAATATATAACTTAATAAAAATTACAATACAAATAAAAGATTCAAGATGGTGATTTCCCTATAATATTATTTATCCCAATTCCAGACTACTGGCCCCTTTTCTAGGAAAGGGAACTCAGAGCAAAAAAAGGGGAGTAGTTTCAAATTTCTGGTCTTTCTCATCACCCATTGTTTGTAAGTGCTAATATCATTTTAAACATATCTGACTTTGAGGATTTCTACCTCCTTTCCCCCCACATAATGAATCTACACTTGAAAGACCCATGATGGAATTAACCCTCTGCCTTAACCCCTTGTAACCTGTCACAAAAGATTCTCAGTTTGAGATCCATACATACTAGGGATGCCAGCCTCCAGGTGGGACCTGGAATTACAGCTGATCTCCAGACTACAGAGATCAGTTTCCATAGGTAAAATTGATGCTTTGGTGGGTGGACTCTATGACATTGTACCCCACTGAGGTCCCTGTCCTCCCCAGGATCCATCCCCAAATCAATTGGAATTCCTTACCTTAGAGCTGGCAACCCTAATACATACCTGGAGAAGTGAGGAGCTAATCACAAAAGCACATATTGAAGTAACAGTAGTTAGTCTTTAAGCCACCACTGGATTTTTGTTTTATTTTGCATCAAGAACAAAAGCCAATCAGACTCAATATTTAGTGTTCCTGGTTACCACTTACTGTTATGGTTCCACAATAGTAAGTAGATATTCCATAATACGTTACCTGCATGTTTCTGATGCTAGTCTGATCTCATTTCATTTACCTCTCCACATTTATATCCCAGCCTTCTTTCAGGAAACTCAGGGTGATATGATTCTAGGTCCACCCCCCACCCCCCGTGTCACAATGACAACGTGAGATGTTAAACTGGGAGAGGGTGACCCTGGAAAGTTCATGACACAAGCCGGGATTCAAACACATGTCCCACTAGTCCAAGTCCAACATTTTAACCACTACTCCACTGACTTTTTGCTTGCCACTACTCAACCACTCAAGCCTGCTCACATACACGAATAAGGTTACAACATTTGTCCCCTTGGCGACAGAAGGTAGTCACAGTGTTGGTCTGGATCACCATGAATCTACGACAGAGGTCCCCAGAGTGGTACCTGTGGGTGCCATGGTGCCCACCGACACCTTCCCTGGTGCCCACCAAGTGTCGTTAGAAAGTGGGTGGGAACAGGTGGAGCTTTTGCCCAACAAGGCTTCTCATTGGCCACTGGAGTTTTGATTGGCTGTGCAGGTTTTTTAAAAAGATGTTGCTTGGGCAATAGCGGCCACCACAAGACAAGAATCTTCACTGTGCAATTGAAGGTAAGCTGTGGCAGCCATTTTGTGGCTAGTTCCTCCTGCTGCAGCAGCCATTTTGTGGCAGCCATTTTCTAGCTGCACCCACCATGCTCTGCCAGAATTCCAAAGGTACCTGCAGGCTCAAAAAGGATGGGGAACTGCAATCTAGAATTCAAGGTGAGCATCCTTAGGTCCATAGGATTTTAGTGACAGTTGGTAGCATGGACGGCCTTAGACTTTAATCTCTCCAGATATGGTTTGGCTCTTTTTATGTTTGGAAATTATCAATACAGCAATACAAGAACTCGTGGGCACTCAACGAAATTGCTGAGTGGTCGGGTTAGAACAGATAAAAGGAAGGACTTCTTCACCCGAAGAGAACACATGGAATTCACTGCCACAGGTGGCGGCGGCGGCTACAAGCATGGATGGCTTCAAGAGGGAATTAGATAAGCACATGGAGCAGAGGTCCATCAGTGCCTATAGCCACAAGATATAGATAGGAACTCTCGGTCTGGGGCAAGTGATGCTCTGTATTCTTAGTGCTGGGGGGGGCAACAGTGGGAGGGCTTCTCGGTTCCTGGCCCCACTGGTGGACCACCTGATGGCAGCTGGTATTTTTGGCCAATGTGTGACAGAGTGTTGGACTGGATGGGCCATTGGCCTGATCCAGCATTGGCTTCTCTTATGTTCTTATCTAGCATACTTAGGTTTGGCAGCATCTAGGTGGGGCCTGGAGATCTCCTGGGTCACAACTGATCTCCAGACTACAGAGATCAGTTCCCCTGAAGAAAATGGCTGACTCAGAGAGCTATGAAACAGTCCCCCACCCCGTTTTATCATCACAATGGATCCTATAAAATAAATGTTATTTTGAACAGATGTCTGGAGAGGCGACATGGAAATTTACTACGTAAAATAGATTAGGCCAGTGAGTTTCATGGCAGAGTGAGGATATGAACTTACCATAGAGTTGACTATACGCCTGCATTTGGCACAACTGTCATAAGTTGTATGCCTCCTAGCCATATCGTGAATCTGCACTCAAATAGGGCTGCCAGCCTCCAGGTGGGGCCTGGGGAATCTCCCGCTTTTACAACTGATCTCCAGCTGACAGAGATCAGCTCCCCTAGAGGAAATGGCTGCTTTGAAGGGTGGACTCTATGCCATGCACTGGTTCCCAAAGTGCGCAATACTGCCCCCTGGGGGTGCTGGAATGGTCCAGGTGGGCTGGAACGATCGAGGTGCTGATCCACAAACTGCATCTTTTTGTCCACTTCTTGAAGGCAAATTTCCAGGGGGGCGCTGAGTAACTTTTTTTTTCCTGAAAAGGGGGCAGTAGGCCAAATAAGTTTGGGAACCTCTGTACCCTGCTGAGGCCTCTCCCTTCCCTAAACCCCACCCTCCCCTCGATCTACCTTCAAAGTCTCCAGGTATTTTCCATCCGAGACCAGGCAACCCTACACTCGAAAGACCCATGGTGGAAATTAACCCTCTGCCTTATCTCCCTATCCCCCTTATAATCTGCACAATATGAGGGCTGGTGTGGTCTAGTGGTTAGAGCTCAGGCCTAGGACCCGGTACAGCCGGGTCTGAACCCCCCACTTCCCCACGGAAGCCGGCCAGGTGAGCTGGGGCCCATCACAATCTTTCAGCCTCACCTGTCCTCACAAGGTGGTTGTGGTGAGGATGAAGTGAAGGAGGGGACCATGATGTAAGCTGCTCTGAGCCCCTGATCAGAGAGAAGGGTGGAATACGAAAAGTATATTTGCTTAATAAGCATCCAAAGTGGAATTTCTTCTAGCCACATCCAGTGTTCCCTCTAAGCTGAGTTAGTGTGAGCCAGCTCACAGTTTTGTAGCCTCCAGCTCACAGATTTCTGTCTTAGCTCAGGAAGGACGGCTCCAGAGCAAACTAATTTCTGCAGTAGCCAAATCGTTTGCTCACAACTTCAATGCCAGTAGCTCACAAAGCAGAATTTTTGCTCACAAGACTCCGCAGCTTAGAGGAAACAACCATAAAATTGATGTTGGGAAATACAACCTGATTGGCTCAGATAATGTACCCTCTGTTTTTATCTCGTGAAAGGGAGCTGTTAACTGTGGTTTGTGGGCTGCAGACTTAACCGTTGATGGTTTCGGGGTGCGGCATAGAGCGAGGTTGCTTATCTGCCGAGTACATTACTGGGGCAATTCAGGTCTTGTATGCCAGGCAATGAAAACACCTGCAGCAGCAGCAGCAAGACGCACGAGCGCCTTGCCGCTTCCTTCCCTTTGGGGCTCGGAGTTGTTTTGCCTTCCAGGGCAGTGAAAGAGACAAGCAGGCTGCATCCTTTTTCAGTTCCTAGAATAAGAGAGCAATAACATCTGCTTCTGGGTTCACGGTTCTGATACTCAGCTCCCCACAAAGCTTGACAGAGGAAGAGTTCTTTTTCTTATGGAAAGGCATCCGATGTGCTGGGCTGAGGGGGAAGAAACAAATTTTATTCTGAGCACTGAAGCAGCACTCGATCTAACCAAGTGTGAGTGGTGCTCTACCTCGGTCTCATAGAAAGCAGGACAGTGCTGTGTATTTCCCTAGTCTAGAGGACAGCAGGGGTGGTACATGATCTCCCCACAAGACATATGCATGAAGGTGGGGGGTGAAAGTCAAACGAGTCACAAAGATGGCAGGCATAGGGTTGCCACCCTCCAGGTGCCAGCTGGCGATCTCCTGGAATTACAACCGATCTCCAAGCTACAGAGATCAGTTCCCTTGGCGAAACTGGCTGCTTGGGAAGGTAGACTCTATGGCTTTATACTTTCCCCTCCCCAAATCCTGCCCTTCCCAGGCTCTCCCCCCAAAATCTCCAGCTGGTAACTCCCAGGAGCAATTGGGGACCAGGCGTGATGAGCCAGCATTGCACCGGTATGTCAATGTCACTGGTGATTTAAATTGGAAGTGACACGGGAATGCGCTGGCATTTTGAAATAATGCTGTGGTTTTACTGTAGCGTTTTTAGGGGATGCTGGAGTGACCCATGTCACTTCCAGTACAAACCTGAGAGTGCTCAGATCGCCCGTGAATGGGGGGAAAAAAGATGAGATTTGGAGTAGAGTGGCTAGGAACCTGAAGGGGGTGGGGGACGATAGAATCATAGAGTCTGAAGTCCAACCCCCTGCACAATGCAAGAAATTCACAAATACCTCTTCCTCACACCAGTTTGGTGTAGTGGTTAAGTGTGTGGACTCTAATCTGGGAGAACCGGGTTTGAGTCCCCACTCCTCCACTTGCACCTGCTGATGTGACCTTGGGTCAGTCACAAGCTCTGGCACAGCTGTCCTTGAAAAAGAGCCGTTTGTGTCAGAGTTCTCTCAGCCCCGCCCACCTCACAGGGTGTCTGTTGTGGGGAGGGGAAGGGAAAGGAGTTTGCAAGCTGCTCTGAGACTCCAAGTGAAGGGTGGGGTATAAATCCAATCTCTTCTCTTCTCTTCCCAGTGACCCCCGTTCCATGCCCAGAAGATGACAAAAAAACTTCCATCCAAAGTTCCTGATTCCAAAGTGGGGGAACTTACTGGCAGCAAACGGAAGCCCAGGCCTCTGTCATTAGCAACGTGGCAACGTCACTGGAAGTGATGTCGTCACATCAAACACCAGCACACCAGGCCTTTCCTTCCCCCCCAGTTCCTTCCACCAACGCCTGAGGCACTGAAGGGCATCAAAGGGAATTGCTGGGAGGCATATCTAGCATACGTGGTAGGGTTTATGTGTTTTTTTTTCCGTGCCCACAAATATATGAAGGTGGGAAGTCTTGTGTTGTTCATCTCCCCCCCGCCATTCAAGGGCAGTCTGAACACTCTCTGCTTGACTGGTATAAAGGGGAACACTCTAAACAACTTCTTTGAAAGGCTTAAAGAATGGCTCTGAAAGACTTGTATGCTGGCACTGCCTGTGACACCCACATTTTCCAAATACTTGTTGGCCTTAAATTCTGTGAATATTTCTCTTTCTTCCCTGGTTAACAAGGTTAGTGTCCTTGTTCCAGAGAGTCCCGAGCAATGTCTTGCCTCACAACAACCTAGGCTTGCCAGCTCCGGGTTGGGAAATACCTGGAGATTCGGGGGGTGGAGCCTGAGGAGGGCGGGGTTTCGGGCATAATGCCATAGAGTCCAACTTCCAAAGTAGCCATTTTCTCCAGGTGAACTGATCTCTGTCACCTGGGGATTAGTTGCAACAGCAGGAGATCTCCAGGCACCACCTGGAGGTTGACAACCCTAGAACAATCCTGTCAGGTTAGATTAGACTGAGGGATTCTGGCTGGGCCACAAGCCATTGACCTTCGTCCCCTACACGGTGCTGCTCCAGTGAGCGGACGCCCTGTCCTCGAGTAGCTTTGCATGCTCGGTAAGATGCTTTTGCAGACTCAGCTAGGTGGAGCCGCTCTCGGTATTCCAGCCTTCAGTTTTAATTTGAATGTTTGCTTTGTGGTTCAGTAGGGGGACTGCCTGACTGCAAATGTAAACAAAAGGAGGCTCTCAGAGCCGCAACCTTGCTGAAGAAATTGTTCCAATTGGTACGAGGACAATAATAGGGCAATACTTCCCCCTCCCCAGGAAAACATTTCAAATACTTACTTGGAGTAGCCTGACACTATGGGGTCTTAATGGTAGGGCCTTACACCCAACAAGCATTGTTTGTTTTGCTGTCCTGTGATACAGTGCCTTGTTAAGTAAATGGCCCCAGGCCTTTCAGTTATGGCCCTGTCCTAGAAGATACACTCCACATAGGGCTGTCTCCAAAGCTGGTAGCCCCATTCAGGGCTTTTTTTGGTGGCGGAACTCACCAGCCCCTAACGGGGGGCTGTCCCAAGTCCTGAAGGGGTGGAAATCAGTGCAACATTAAAAAAGACTACCAGCACCTAAAAAAAAAAAAAAAAAAAAGAACGGAAAAAACCACCAGTCCCAACCTGTGAAGTCTAACCATCTTGACCCATGTCATTTCTCTACCCCTGTCATTGGCTGCCAATTATATAGAGCAGGCTTAGGGTGCCATTTCCCATTTCATGGCGGGGGATTGCCCAGTTTTGTGGGCTTAAGAACATAAGAGAACATAAGAGACGCCAATGTTGGATCAGGCCAAAGGCCCATCTAGTCCAACACTCTGTCACACAGTGGCCAAAAATACCAGGTGCCATCAGGAGGTCCACCAGTGGGGCCAGGAGATTAGAAGCCCTCCCACTGTTGACCCCACCCCCCAAGCACCAAGAAGACAGAGCATCACTTGCCCCAGAGCCCCTATCTATACCTTGTGGCAAATAGCCACTGATGGACCTCTGCTCCATATGCCTATCTAATTCCCTTTTGAAGCCGTCCATGCTTGTAGCCGCCACCACCTCCTGTGGCCAGCTGGCCAGTGGGAGGAAGTCCCACCTCCCAGCAGCAACATCGGTTGATGTGCCTATATCACCTGGAAATGACATGGGCATGTCGGAGGCAACACTCTGGTTTTTGGGCAAAACTCTATGGGTTGAGGGCAAATTTACCATAAAGATTTTGCCCCAAATCAGAGCATCACCACCAGTGTGCCTACATCACTTCCAGGTGACGTAGGCATGCCATGGCACTCCTCCCCACTCCTGGAAAGTCCCTCCTACTCTCCCGCTGGTGCGTCGTTCTGAACCCTAAATAGGGTTGCCAAGTATCTGACAGGGGGTGGTGGCAACTTACTGGCAGCAAACTGAGCCCTAGGCCTGTTTCTAGTGACCTGGCAACATCACTTTTGGCATGTACGGGAAGTGATGTTATCACATCACCAGCTATGTGAGGACATTCTGGTATTTGGGGGAAAACTCTATGGTAGAAGCCATTTTTACCATAGTTTTTGCCCAAATACCAGAGTGTACCCATGTTGCTGCATCACTAGTGCCAGAGGTGACGTCACTGTGTCACTGGTGACAGAGGCCTAGTCTTCAATTTGCTGCCAGTAAATCCCCCTACTGGCCAACTGATTGACACCAGGGGATTCCCCCGCCTCTGGTGGGGATCTGGAAACCCTAACTCAGAGCAGGGAAAATTAATGTGCCTAAAATAATGGGAATAACTTGCCACAAGGAGGCCATTTCTGGTGGCAATCCCATGTTGAGGATAACTTCCATTTTCTTTCTTAGACGGTATGTGACTATTTTGCAGGTGCTGCAACAATATTACGAAACATAGAACTATGCGAGTCAGGGCCTTCCCATCATGAGTCTTCTCAGATCCAAAGCTTGCCAGTAATGGCCGCCATAGGAACGGGGACACTCATTAAGTGCGTCTGTTTTACAATATGGGCATGGAGGGTGAGTATGCAATGGAGAAGTTGACTCCCACTGAAAAAATAACAGGCATACCAGTTATTAGCCTCTTTGAAGCAGGGGTGTAATTCTCATTTAAGGAGAAGGTAGGGTCCCACAGATGTAATTAAGCCACTGCTATCATTATACCATAATCCAGGCTAGTATAATGTGCCACACGCACAAAACAAGAACTAGAAATATGTGCAAAGACAATAACTTTGTAGTCTGCTTAACAGTATGTGTGTGTATAGGAAAATAAAATACAAAATAAATTAAAAGTTGATTTTCTATGTACAATTTCTCTTAACAATTTCTGTACAATTTCTCTTCTGTGTACAATTTCTCATAAATACAAGGTCAAATACTGAGGCTGTAATACAAGAGAAAGGTCAAATGGGTCCCCAAGATAAACAACTAGGTAGGTTGAGAACCTTTAATAACCACGTAGGTCTGGTCTGCCCAAGTCCATCCCGAATTCCACCTCTGCTTTGAACTCAGCAGGACAATTCTGCCTTGGAATATGTGTGTAGAAGACAGTGGAGAGAGACACCGTTGCACGAATATAAGACGTAAGCAGAGGTCATTTCGGGGGGGAACGCGGGGGAACACAGTTCCCCCGGGTGAGGTGCAGGGGGGCGGGGCACATTATGAAGCCCCGCCCCCTGCTTCCGGCCACCTCGCTTCCAGCCCTCATTCAGCCAGGAGGAGGCAGGAGAAGAGGGAGGGTAAGTTGCTTCCTCCCCGCCTCTCCCCACCCCTGCCTGCCTGGGGCCAGGGAGGGCCTTGGCGGGGCTTCCTCGCACTCCCGCTGGCCTTGCAGGTCCACCGCCGGGCCCCTGATGTCAGGGGGTGTGGCATATGCTAATGAGTTATGCTAATGAGTTCCCCTAGCTCTTTTTCTACGAAATGACCCCTGGACGTAAGGGAACCTTGCCACTGTACCTAGGGTTGCCAGGTCCCCCCCCCGGCCATCAGCTGGGGATGGGCAAAGTAGGGTTGCCAGATCCAAGGTGGGAAACTCCTAGAGATCTGGGGACTGAGCCTGGGGAGGACAGGGACCTCAGTGGGGTACAACGCCATAGAGTCAATCCTCATCCATTTTCTCCAGGGGACTTGGTCTGTGCAGTCTGGAGATGAGCAGTAATTCCAGGGGATCCACAGGTCCCTCCTGGAGGCTGGCATCCCTCCTGTACTCCCAGAGAGGTATATGGAACACCTTCTGACACAGACACACTGCTTCTGTGTGCCCTGACCATGAGACATTTTTTAATCCTGAAACTGAAAAGGTCTCTCTCTAAAACGAGAAACCAGCTAGACAAATCACCCCATCAGTATCCGTCCTCCATTTCTCGTCATTTAATCAGCTTTGAAAGGTACGTGGTTTACATCCCAGTTCTCTGCTGACCAGTGGACTTTTAGTTTGGGGAATAAATCCTTAAGAAAAAGTACTTTTACGTCCATTACGAAGCACAAAAAGCCCCTTTGAGCTCCATCCTAATAGTCCAGAGATATCTCCTGAGTTGCTTTTTGTTTTTGTTTTACCACTGAGGTTACACATTTTTTTTAATAGCAGCATTACATTGATGAAAAGGGGAGATTAAGATGCTCTTTATGATAATGCAAGGGGGGGGGACTGGGAATGTATCACACGGCATCAAAAAGGCGCACCGTGTATTAGGCTGAAAGGGTGAAAACGTCCAGAGCAAAATGAAGAGAGGAGCTCTTCTGTTATTACTGGGAAGCCTGATTATCAGCACTGGAGATGTGGAAATTCCATTCCTGTCATTTCAATTAGTTTTACAGGCAGCTTAGACTACCCATATACTTTAGGGCACCAGGATAAGGAAGAAAAGAAGCCCTCCTTAATGATGATAGCTGCCTTCAACTGGGACCTGATAGTTTATGAGAGCAAAGGATCAGAAAAGGCCATTACTGGAGAGGAGGGAGGAAACATTTTGCTGCATGTGCTGATCAGATGGGAAGAGGAATCTCAGCAGTGAGTTCAAAGGTATTTTCTGCCACCCAGCAATGAGGATTCATTGGTGGAAATAGATGGACAGATACACAGACATTGTGCATCTGGATCCGTGTGTGTGTGTGTGTTAAATGCCGTCAAGTCACTTTCGAATTACAGCGACCCTCTGGCCCGTAGCTACCGTGGGCCCCCCGGCCCCCGGCCCCCTAGTCTTTCTTCTGGGCCCCCTCCTTCCCGGGCCACCCCCAAAGTGCCCCAACTTGCCGTCTGCATTGTGCTTTGATTTAATTAGCTGGCGCCCCACCTGAGGCCCCCTCCCAAAAAATTCCCTAGCTACGGGGCTGGCGACCCTCATGAATTAATGGCCTCCAAAGCACCCTATGCTTAACAGCTTTGCTCAGGTCTTGCAAAGTGAGACTTCCTCTACTGAGTCAGCCCATCTTGTGTTGGGTCTTCCTCTTTTCCTATAGCCTTCAAATTTTCCTAGCATTATTGTCTTTTCCAGAGAGTCTTGTTGTCATCTCAGAATGTGACCAGAGTATAATAGCATCAGTTAAGTCATTTTAGTTTCCCGGGCAGGTTTGGCCTTGATTTGATCTAGAACCCACTTAT
Source organism: Gekko japonicus (assembly GCF_001447785.1). Lineage (NCBI taxonomy): Eukaryota > Metazoa > Chordata > Lepidosauria > Squamata > Gekkonidae > Gekko > Gekko japonicus. The sequence goes on from NW_015162498.1 coordinate 864,018, forward strand.
TTGTCTTTTCAGCAGTCTACAGTATTCGTAAAACTCTCCTCCAACACCACAATTCAAAGGAATCAACTTTCTTCCTGTCAGCTTTCTTCATCGTCCGGCTTTCACACCCATACGTAGTAATGGGTAGTACCATGGCATGAATTAACTTAATCTAGATCCATATTATGGTGTAAATTAGGGCCCTGTTGAATGACTGGCCTGCATTTTTTGCTGAGGTAGGAATACACATACCGACCTAGGATGACTAGCTGTTACATTCAATTACTTTTAAAAAAGCCACACCAGACCTTTTGTGGTGTATTCAAAATGACTTTCATGAATCGCTGCATTAACGTTCCATGTTAAGCTTCGAGCCAGACGAAGGGTCCTCCGAACTAACGCACTATTGGTCGCTCCACAATAGCGACCAATCAGAACTGCACCAATTGCCTGAAAGGGAAGAACCCTCATTGGATGTTATCCGAGCAACCTCATTGGTTACTTGTGTAAATAGGCGTGGCTACATAAGCCCGGGAATGTTTAAAAGGAGCCTAGCTCCCAATGTTAATCTGTTCTGGTTATGACTTCTTTCAAGCGCTTGTTCGTACCCACAATAAAGCTGATCGCTTTTGTTGAAATCACTCTCCGGATCTTTGTTAGCAGCGATCTAACACCTTTGTTAAACATAACCAAAGTGACAGTGAAACAGAGGGCAAGTTTTTGAGTTCTCCAGAACTCTTCCTCAGGCTGGGTGTATAAAAAGGGAGGGGGAAGATATTTCAGACCATATTCTAATGTCCTTTTGTCTGCCTTCTGCAGACTTAACAGGCATCTGGTACAGTTAGGGATGCCCTCAGGCCTAGAAAAAAAAGGCCCCGTCCCTCTGATAGAATCTTAATGTGTGGAAAGGGGCAGCTCAGCTGAAGTCTTTTGTCACACAGAGATAAATAACATCACCTGGTAAATAGCATCCCATTAACCCATGCCTTGCAAGCGATGGGAGGGATGGGGACAGGGATATGGGGAGTGGGTGTGATGTTGGCAACCTTGCTAGGAATTGCCAGAAGCTCTGTGGTTTTTACTTTTATTTATGGCTAGGAGAGAAAGTTCTCCATTTCTGCTAGGTTGATGTTAGTTGCCTGAATTATTGGTTGCAACTTCACCTTACAGAGGCTCATAGAGAACCCCCCAAAAGTGGTACTCTGAAGGAGGCCCTCATAGAGGTCAAGAGAGGCCTGGGCCACTTCCATTTTTGAGGGGGGGCCCCCATAAATGAAAAAATGAAGTAGTGCAAAACAATGACACAAAACTAGTAGTATTATATTTTAAATGTTTACATTTAATACAGTAAGAGAAAGAACCTTGTAACACTTGGTAATAAACATTGCCATAAACATGATTTCCTAGCTTTTTTGGTGCAAATTCACCAATTAAACTGGAAAAATCTAGTTTTCTTGAAATGTCATAGTTTTATGTTAAGCATAGTAAAGCCATTCAAACGATCTTGTCCCATAGTTGAATGGTAATAATTCTTGATGTGTTTCAGCACATTGAATGACCATTCACCTGAAGCTACTGATGGTGCAGGTAAACTCAGAAAAATCCTCAATGCAACAGTGACATTAGGAAACACACCAGGAAGTCCAAGTTGGAGTATTTCTTTAAGTAATTTGTTTGGCTTACAATTCAGTTTAAAGTTTATGGAATGTATTTGCTTGAAGAAAATCATTTCATCAAATAGATCCAGTGATATTTCTTTTGCATACTTCCTTTGGAATTTTTCTGCTGATGAACGTGGATCTTCAATACTGAGGTCATTAAATTTCTGGAGAAACTCAAACAGGTTACAAATTATATTGAATGACTCAAGCTGCCTTCTAAGTCCTGATATTATTGAGTAAACAATAACAAAGAAGACATTGATTCTATAATGTTGCTCAACATCAGAATTATTATAAAGTTTGTGGTTGCAGGTAAACTGAGGCTCCTGCCACACGGCAGGGAAAACACCCGTCAAAGTGCGGCTAAATAGAGCCGCACCAAAATAGAGACGCGCGGGCGGGATCCCATAGATCCCGTGCACCGCGCGCCGTTGCTCCCCGGCACGATCAGATGCCGGGGAGGAAGAGTCAGGGGGGGGAGGCTGCCGAACTGCGCATGCTCAAGCATGCGCAGTTCGGCTGGGGGCCGGGATATGCCGGCGCAAGGACGCGCCGGCGATCTGACGGCCCAGATTGAAGCGCTCTACACCGAAGAACCACCTAGGTAGGTGGTTCTTTTTAGTGTGGGTTTTCGGGTGGGAGGGATGGATCGGGGACGGGCAGGCAACGCTTCCCAGGTGTTGCCATGGGATCACGCCCGTTTGCTCTGCCCCCGATCCGTCCCGCTCCCGGCCCAAAACCCCTAGTGTGAACAGGGCCTGAGTACGGGAGCTCACTCTTTCACGTGGCACTCGGGTCTTGAACTTCCGGTTTGCAACTCAGCATCTTAACCTCTGAGCCACCACGGCCTCGTGTCTTGGGTAGCCAGAGTTAATTTTTACCTGGGATTTTCCACATGTGAAGGAGAGGGAAGAAGGAGCAAGGTGTGTGCAAGTCCAGCAATGGAAACAAGCTAGGGTGTGCATATTTTAACTTACTGTACAATTTAATGTAATGTCTGAAAGCAGAGAGAAAGAGAGTCACTGAACAAGGGAGTGTAGGGCTCTTCATCCGAACGTGCAATATGAAAGCATCTTCTTGACAAACAAGTCTGTCTCTGTGACAGCTGTTGAGGTGGCAACAGAAGTATCTTTCTAGATGAGCTAAATATATGGTTGCTCTGCAGGCTTCCCAATTACTTACCGTGATTCGGCGGGGGACACAGACGTCTTCGCAGGATCATTCCTGCGGGGACAACAGATGCGCCGCACCATGCTGTCGCCAGGAAGTGACGCTGGGTGACGCTCTGGCAATGGGGCTCAAAACTCAATGGGAGCATCAAGTTTTCAGCCCCATTGCCAGAGCGTCACTTCCTGGTGACGGCATGCATGTTTCCCCCGCTGGATCACGGTAAGTACTTGGGAACCCTTTTGCTCTGCTATTCCATTCCACAAGGGTGTGAGCCTCGTTGTAGTAGATACATACGGTGCTCATGTGTCATACAAAAACAGAAGTCCATTCGTATGCAACCTGAGAAATGGGTGACTTCCATACCCTAATGTAAGTCCAAGATGACCGCCATTCAGTGAATATTCTTGTAGAACAAGTAACTCCTTAATACCATACTGTTGCGACAGTGACAATTCTCTGTATATTTCTAGTTGCTGCAGGATACAGAGGCATCTGCAGTGTCAGTGGAGTGTCCACATGTAAATTTATCCAGATTTGCCTTGCCTCAGGCCCCAACTACACTTTCGGGTTATTAACGAGTTGGGTCCAGGTCCCCCAGACCCAACTTGAGGTGCCTGCAGCCACACAGCAGCTGTAGGGAATGGTTTTTAAAAATAAAAAAGAGCCCCAATGGGATCAGGAAGTGCCACGGGGGGAGGAAAGGCTCCTGTCCCCATCGCCCAGATGTTGTCTAATGCAGAAATAGTTTGGGAAGGGGAGCACCCCCCATTTTTACTGGTCCATGTACACAGATTATTCCACAAGGAAATAGGTAGATTTAAGTCCAGTAGAAGAGAAGAAGAAGAGATTGGATTTATACCCCGCCCTTCGCTCAGAGTCTCAGAGCAGCTTACAAACTCCTTTCCCTCCCCCTCCCCACAACAGACACCCTGTGAGTTAAGTGGAGCTGAGAGAGCTCTTTCAAGAGCTGCCCTTGAGAGAACAGCTCTTCTCTGAGCTATGGCTTGCCCAAGGTCATCCAGCAGCTGCAAGTGGAGGAGTGGGGAATCAAACCCGGTTCTCCCAGATTAGAGTCCGCAGACTTAACCACTACACCAAACCACTACACCAGTAGTGCCTTAGAGACCAAGATTTTCAGGGTATACTTCCCTTTGTATCATATGAAGGGGGCTTTGACTCTTGAAACGTCGTATCTCAACATTTTGTTGGTCTGTAAGGTTCTGCTGGACTTGCATCTAGTGGTTCCGCTGGAGACCAACACAGCTACCCTCTGCATCTTTCTCCACGGGAAAATGTGTTGTGCTCTTAGCAGATAAGAACTGCCTGCATGCTTCCAAATGCATAGAACAATGTCCCATCTTTTCCCCGGTTCTGTAGAGAACTCAGGGTGGCCTGTCCCTAGGTATCTCATGTACTTTCCTATGTATCCCATACACGTATCCCAGTCTCTATGTCTCCCATGTTGATAGCCAGTTTGGTGTAGTGGTTAAGTGCATGGACTCTAATCTAGGAGAACCAGGTTTGATTCCCCACTCCTCCACTTGCACCTGCTGGATGACCTTGGGCAAGACATAGTTCTGGCACAGCTGTTCTTGAAAAAGAGCAGTTTCTGTCAGAGCTCTCTCAGCCCCACCTACCTCACAGGGTTCTGTTGTGGGGAGGGGAAGGGAAAGGAGTTTGTAAGCTGCTCTGAGACTCCGAGTGAAGGGCATGGTATAAATCCAATTTCTTCTTCTTCTTTCCCTTTTTGGCTTAGGATGCAGCAATAGAGACACTGAATAACTGCATAAAACTGAAATTCTTAGGTTGCAAAAAAACCCCCATTTTCCAGACTCCATTCAGTACCCAACAATGCTGAAATTTAGCTTCAAAAATCCCTGCAATCTCTTTACTAAAGTGGGGGCAATCCCCCCCCCCGGTGGGTGCTTCACATCACGTTTAATAAGCATAAAGCCCTGTCACAGATTTCTCACCCTTTCTCTTCTCTTCCTTCTTCCACCGCTAAAGTTCTAATTTCTCCCAATTAATGTGCATGCACCTCCACTCACGTACAAAAATTATCACAGGATTTTAAAATATGTCTTCACATTAGCCGGCAGTGGGGATAATCTGCTGACATGAGGTGTTGGACAACAATTATGCATTTTTGTCTCTCTGTGTGTGCGTGTGATGCCGTTTCTCAGAGAAGAAGCAATAGGCAAGATGTATCGCAGTGTTTTCAAAGCATGACTAAATTTAAAACAAACTCTACATTTATGTTGCTCTGGATATTGCATTCGAGGGAGAGGAAGTTTTCAGTCAGGACCGCTGGTGTTTGGCCACAGGAAGTGGGACATCTCTCCCCTGTAGGCGGACCCTGAGTGAACACTTGTTGCTGCTCCTCTGAATAATGGAGAAAAGCATCTGGATTTAGGCTTACAGACATTCTCTGCCCTCCCCCATAGTGGCTGCTGCCTACCAAGAACAAGCGCAATGATTCAGTGGGAGGGTAGGCTGTGGCGTCCCCCCCCCCTCAGCACTTAAGAAACCCACTGACCTCAGAAACAAGACAGGGGCGTTAAAGAGCACCCAGGTTCACCTATTTTCTCTTCTGTCAACTGCAGAACGGAGGCCATAATCTGCTACTAAGAGTCCAACTACATTTTGAGTTACACACATATTTATTTATTTATTTATTTATTTATTAGATTTATATCCTGCCCTCCCCAAATGGGCTCAGGCCGGCTAGCAACAGAGGCAAATGCCATAACAAACAATTAAAACAGCATAAAAACAATCAATAAATAAAGTGCAGTGCTCTTGATGTGAAATCTTATTACTCCAAGATGGGTTCCATTTATCAACCTAGCCTGACAACGTTAAGTTCTTCGGTCATAAAACATAGTTTTATTTCCATGTCATTTTAAAAAATGGTTTGTGGTGAATTGTTCACCTCTTCAAAGCTGCGTAATGACGACTTCGCACATTCATAGTCATACATGTGGTCCAATTCCTAATGCCATGTGTTAATACTGCTGTTCAATGTGGCACCTCTGGGCTATGCCTCATGCAAATCAGGCAGGGTTGATATGCTCAAGGTGGCACCTGGAGATCTCTCACTGTTACAATTGATCGTCAGATATGTTCCCCTGGTGAAAATGGCTGCTTTGGAGGGTCGACTCTATGGCATTATACCCTGCTGAGGTCCCTCGCCTCCCCAAACCCCACCGTATTCAGGCTTCCCGTCCCCCAAATATCCAGACATTTCCCAGCCCACAGCTGGCAACCCTCAGGGCTTAAGAAATTGAGATGCTGAGAATCTGGCAATGCCAGATTAGTTTATCTTCACTGGCATTATAAAAGGGAGAACATTAAACAAATACATAAAAGAACTAATCATAAAATGATTCACAAATTGAAACGGCCCAAAATTACAGTATATTACTTTGTATAAGAACAACAGCATATAAAAACTTTGCCACAGAATCAGTTCTATTGTCATCAGTGTTGTTAAGCAGGAAAAAAACCCCAATTTATATGTATCAGGAAAGTCCATAATATTGGATAAAAATGGAGATAAAATACTTTGTCTAATATTATTATAATAAGGGCATTCTAACAACACGAAGCACTGTTTCAATAGTTCCAATTAAACAAGGGCAATGTCTATTAGTAAGGGGTATACCCTGAAATCTTCCGGTTAAAATCGCTGAAGGTAAAAAATTAGGCCTAGCCAGGGGTCATTTCGTAGAAAAAGAGGTGCAGGAGCTCATTAGCATAACTCATTAGCATAACTAATTTGCATATGCCACACCCCCTGACATCACTGGAAGTGTGTCAGAAGGCAACACCCACTGCTCAGGCTCCACTGGACTGTTTTGGATTGCTAGCTATTGGGGGGGGGGAATGTGCAGATCTGTCCTCACAGAGGAGGGGGAGCTTGTACCTGAATAAAACTTGGTCTTAAAAGTGCCACTGGACTGTTTTGGACTGGGGGGCCTGGGGGGAGCTCTGCAACTTACCTGGCTGCTTCTTGCTCTGACTGCTGGGAGCAAGGGGTGGGGCTTGTTGCATGTGCCCACCCCCTGGGCTCTTTACTGCCGGAGCTCTGCTCCTGTGTGCACCTGCAGGAAATTACCCCTGGGACAAGCAAGTGGGAAAAAATCTACAAAATTTTGGAGTCTGTAGTCGGTACAGATAACTAGGGAGAAGTTCTACAGTGGGAAATATCCCATGGCTAAGGGGAGAGCAGGTCTTATTGGCTGAATTGTACAGACTGACTAGCTCTACCTCCAATACTGTGTTCCTTATTTTTTTGAAATGCCTCTATTTCTGAAAGTGAAAGGAGAGCTTTGAGGGGGATATTGCTATTCGCTTGGCTGACACCAGGCCATGTCTTGAAGTAGGTGAGTCCTTCTTGGTCAGGTGACTACCTCAGAACAGCAAGGAAATTTATGCTCCTCCATCTCATCAAAAAACTTCAGATTTGCAAAGGGAAAGCTAAAAAGGCATTTGAAAGGAAAGGGAATTAATTACTCCCCTCCTACATCTGGAAGGCACATATTGCGAGCTGGGAAGGGCAGGCAATTTGAAGGCTGGGCTACTACAAATGTATGGCTGGAGCCACTGATGGCCTGTTATGTGAAGAGCTTGGAACCAGTTAAAATGATGTGACTAAATGACATTTCTGTACAGAAAACAGGTGCAGAATAGGGCTATGTGTTCAGTTTACCTTACCGGTATTTTCCAGGGTTTTTAAAGCTGAAAACAAATTAGGGTTTCTTTTTGGCAACCGATATAGCTGAGCCGGAATAAAAACTGATATTATTCTGGGCAGTTCTCTATCTTTGCAGCCATTAGACTGGATTTATACCCTGCTCTTCACTCGGAGTCTCAGAGCAGTTTACAATCTCCTTTCCCTTCCCCTCCCCACAAGAGACACCCTGTGAGGCAGGTGGGGTTGAGAGAGCTCTTTCAAGAACTGCTCCTGAGAGAACAGCTCTGAGAGGAGGAGGGGGGGGGAGGAGAAGGAGATTGGATTTATAACCCGCCCCTCTCTCGGAGTCTCAGAGAAGTTTACAATCTCCTTTCCCTTCCCCTCCCCCTCCACTCTGTGAGGTAGGTGGGGCTGAGAGAGCTCTTTCAAGTACTGCCCTTGAGAGAACAGTTCTGAGAGAACTTGTGACTGACCCAAGGTCACACCAGCAGCTGCATGGGTGGAGAATCAAACCTGGTTGTCCCAGATTAGAGTCCATGTTCTTAACTACTACACCAAATTGGCATAGAATGCAGCCTTGATGGTTTAAAAACCCCCACCAAACTGCTTCAAATTGCCAAATTGATTTTGTCTCCGGAAAAAAAAATCCTTTTCACATTCCAGACCATGGTTTGAAATTTGTTAACGCTCCTTTAAAGGCTTATTGGGGGGTGCATATTGGTTAACACACTTAATATTTAAGCACAGATGGCATAAAAGGAACAGTCTGCTAAGTCACAGTACGACTGATCTCTTCTGAATTTCTAACTGCAACATATTGCCTGCAGTGAGTATTAATGTACTCATTCGTTTTTGACCCCTGTCCATAATTTATTATGTACCTGGAGATATTTATCTTGTCACTTGGAAACAAGATTACAATTAATATGACACACATGACTTTAAATTAGTACTTCAGCAAGAGGAGTGTGGGTAATGAATTAGCCACAGCTTTGAACTGCTGGCAGATTTAAATTGTCTCCATTTGTCTGAGGCACAGTCCAGAGCTATGAAACCCGTGCTGGAAACCAGACACTATCCATTTCCATTTGTATGTTGCTTGGGAAGCCACTTAATCATCGGTGGCACAAGCAAACATTGAAATCTATGGAGTTCTGCGGGTTTAAACAGCAATACCATTTCAGATTTCAGCAGAGGAGGAAAGTTTTTCAGCAAGATCCCTATATTGAAAGTGATGTTTGCATAGATCCTTCCTAAAGCGCTTAAGAAATATGGCGTGTGCCGGTTCTTACATGTATGTTCACGTATGTTCATGTTCTTACACGTATGCTCACTCAGTGACTGCAGATTCCTGTTTTAATTCACATGCGTCTGTTGACTGCCAAGTAGGGTTGCCAGCCTTCGGGTGGGGCCTGGAGATCTCCTGGAATTACAACCGATCTCCAGACTACAGAGATCAGTTGCCCTGGAGAAAGATGATTGCTTTAGAGCAGGGGACTGCAACCTTTTTTGAGCCTGTGGCCACCTTTGGAATTTTGACACAGCGTGGTAGGCGCAGCCACAAATGGCTGCTACGGGAGGCAGAGCCCGCCACAAAATGGCTGCAGCAGCTTGGAGTAGTGGTTAGGAGCCAGTTTGGTGTAGTGGTTAGGAGCACGGACTCTAACCTGGGAGAACCGGATTCGATTCCCCACTCCTCCACATGCAGCTGTTGGTGTGACCTTGGGTTAGTCACAAGTTCTTTCAGAGCCGTTCTCTCAAGAGCCGTCCTTGAAAGAGCTCTCTCAGCCCCACCTACCTCACAGGGCATCTGTTGTGGGGAGGGGAAGGGAAAGGAGATTGTGAACTGCTCTGAGACTCCGAGTGAAGGGCAGGGTATAAATCCAATCTCCTCCTCCACCTCCTCCTCCTCCTCCTCCTCTTCTTCTCTTCAGTTACACAGTGAAGATCCTTGTGCTGTGGTGGCAATCAAATGTCCAGTGGCCAATCAGAAGCCTCACTGGGCAAAAGCTCCACCTGGCTCCACCCACTTTCTAAAAACACTTGGCCGGCACCAGGAAAGGTATCAGTGGGTACCATGACACTCATGGGTACCATGTTGGGCACCACTGCTTTAGTGGCATTATACCCCACTAAGATCCCTTCCCTCCCCAAACCCCACCCTGCCCAGGCTCCACCTGCAAACCTTGAGGAATTTCCCAACTCAGAGTTGGCCACCCAAGGCATCCCAGAACATTCCTATTGTCTTGCATCTTCAGTGGATTCAGTCTATCAATTTGGCTGCAAACCCCAAATTCAACTGCAAACCACATCCTCTGTAGAGTAATCGAATAACATGCGTGAATTTAGGAACCGGGGATATTTGCTGGGTCGTCATATAAATGATTACAAAGCAGTGATATATCAGCGGTGATATATCAGTCACAATATTACCCCATCAGGCTTGCGGAGAAGCGAACACTAGCCCTGGAGGGGGTTTGTGGCGAAGTCTGGCAGTGCCAGCTGAAGGCATTTTGCCACCCTTAGCGACCTCCTCCCAAGCTGTCCCAGCTGAGTCCAAGGTGAGCTCTGGGGGGAGCATCTCTGCAGCCTGCCAAGGCCCTGGGCATGAATAACAGCTTGAACATGGGAGGTGTTGACAGGGAGAAGCCACACTCATCGCCTCTCCCTGGCTCACTGCCTTTTTGCCAGTTTGGCACCCCGAGCCATTTCTTGGGTTGCTAGGGTGGCGAACCAGACCTGAGCTCAGTTATAAGTTTGTGGGGTGACCCTGGGCCACTGACTCTCCCCGGTAGTGTAATATAGAGATAATACATGGCTACAAAAATCAAGATTTCGTCTGTTCCAAGGAAAGTTCAGTTTTGTTCGGGGAGGAATGTTAAATGCTACATAACGTAAATATGAACAATACGAGCAATGGAGCCATTGGTTTGATGTCAGCTACCAAAGTGATATTTTTGTCCTTCTGTGTTTTTTTTTAATATGGTTATTTAAAAAAAACCAAACACCAATATTTCCAGCTTCACAAACTGTCAGTTTATAAGAACTGTCTGATGAAAAACTCCTCAGAAGGTATTCTTTTTGTCAATGGCAGGTTCGACTGTGGCCACTCAGCAGCTGTCCCTGGTATTCCTAAATCTGATTATCAGTACAAATATCAAAATACAAGTGGCACCTTGCTACCGGCGCTTGTCATTTGTCTGTTTCCTGACAGGAGGAGCCAGGTTTGATAGGCTTCCTGTGGTCCCTTAGTTTTTTATCCTATTATCCAATTTTCCGCTGCACTGGTCTCCTTCTGTCACGCTGACTGCAAGCCAACCTCGCCTCCTTTATGGGGAGACACTCTTCATCAGAGAAAGACAGAAGAGGAAGCAGAAGGAATTGGCAGCACTGAAGTGTTCAGTAGGCTTCAGCTTTTCTGGGGAATCAAGGAAGGGCATCAGTCGTGAGAGGGCAGGACCTTCGCGATGCAGCCTTCTACAACGTTCATTGGGAAGAAAATCACATTAATTCCACTGGATTTAGAAATGCAGTTTGTTGTCTTCTTCTAAGTGAAATCTGTGGGGGTTTTTCTTCTTTTTTGTTTGTTAAGAAGGCTCTGTACTAACATTATACAGTCCTGAAGTGGTTCTACCAAAAGACTAACTGAGAAATCCTAAAAAGCAGGGCTATTTTTGGGCAGGAACGCACAGGAACGGAGTTCCAGCTGGCTTCAGAGTTGGCCACACCCACTACAGCCAAAACCTCTGCGTGCGTGGCTACAGAGGGAAGGCCTGGAGAGCGACCCCCCCAGCGACTCTTGGTGGGTGGGCCAGGGGGCCCCTTGAAGGATCGGGGATGCATTTAAATGGGGCACCTGGGCAAGCCAAGGGAAGGCATGGAGGTGTGGCCTAATATGCTAATGAGTTTCTGCTGTTGGGTGTGGCCTATTGTGTTAATGAGTTCCTGCTGGGCTTTTTCTACAAAAAAGCCCGGCTAAAAAGAGTTACACTCTTTTCAGCCCATTGCCACTGACCTAGAAAGGGATGGGTTGGCTTAGGATTGCATCGTTAATGTGCAGTCCTTGATGCAGAGAGTGCTGATCTAGAGAGACTTTTGATAGAGGGAAATCAGCAGATCTCTAGACAAATAGCAAAATCCTGCTTGCAACTGGTAAAATTTCACAATAAGAAGCAGATCAAGTACAATCCTCATTTACCTTTTGCATGACACATAAGTAGTTTAGTTTTAAACATCTTATCATTATTTTGATATAATGGACTGTTAGACTTTTCTCCTCTTAACGTTTTAATGATTTTACGGTTATGTTTATTTTTAGAGCTGAAAGCTAATTTGGTTGTATTTAACGAACATGTATTATTTTGATAAATGGTCTTTGACTGCAAATAAGCATCATTCATTCATTCACCAATGTGCAGTGTGTGTGTGAGTGAGTGAAAGAGAGAGAGAGAGAAATAAGTGCCCACAAGTCACTTCCAACTTATGGCAACCTGATGTATTAACGTCCTCCGGAAGCCCCAATGTTAATTGCCTTGCTCAGGTTCTTGAAAGCTGAGGGCCATGGCTTCCTTGATTGAGTCAATTCATTTCAGTTAATGTGAATTAGTAGCCTGATAATAGAACAGCTTAAATTTGCAAGAAAGATTATTAGATCACCAGCGGTGGAGTGGCTTTTCCTCTCAGAGAACTTCTTCTTACATTTATGTCTTAGTAACATTTGGATTTATACAGGTTCCTTATTACTTTTCATCGGAATGATGGTCAGTCTCATCGATGGACAATGGTCCTGTCATAAGGCATCATGTTGTTTACCTCATCAACCCTGTTACTCAACACACACCAATGACTGTGAAGTATCCCCTGAGAAGAGCTACCATACCATTACCACTAACATGGATAGAGCAGGTAGAAAAAGAAGTACTTTTCTCCCTTTCTCACAGTACAAGAACACATGGGCACTCAAAGAAATTGCTGAGCAATCAGGGTAGAACGGTTAAAAGGAAGTACTTCTTCACCCAAAGAGTGATTCACACATGAAATTCACTGCCACAGGAGGTGGTGGCAGCTACAAGCATGAACGGCTTCAAGAGGGAACTGGATAAACATATGGAGTAGCGGTCCATCACTGGCTATTAGCCACAAGGTATAGATAGGAACTCTCAGGCTGGGGCAAGTGATGCTCCGTATTCTTGGCGCTGGGTGGGGCAACAATGGGAGGGATTCTCATG